>NW_004524620.1:13821083-13829080 GCF_000260255.1 Octodon degus | reverse complement strand
GCCTCTGCAGCCGTCCTCCTGCGGGCTGCATCCACGTGCTCCTGCAGCCGTCCTCCTGCGGGCTGCATCCACGGGCTCCCGCAGCCGTCCTCCTGCGGGCTGCAGCTGCAGGCTCCCATAGCGGTCGTCCTGGGCAGAACGCGGGGAGCCGGCGCTCTGGCCTCCTCCTGTGGGGCACCGATCCCGTTCGTGAGAGCCCTGCCATCTGGCCCAGCGACCCCCCACAGCCCCTGCCTAGTACCGTCACGCGGGGATCACACTTCAATGTAAAAACGAGGTGGCGCTTTCATACGAATCACACTTGGAAAGACACGCAACAACTGCTAACGGAGGCTCCACTGGAGAACGAGAAGTGGTGGGGAAGACCAGGGAAAGGGACTTTGTTTTTTAAAATTTAGATTATTCTAGATGTTCCCAATATGCTTAATTTTGAATTTAAAAGCAGAAAAATATGAAACAATATTTTGTCTACCTATTTATCTAGCGAAGTAGTCTTCAAGTTTTGACCATTAAGCTCCACCGCCTTCACCTATTTCTCCCTGATGTTATCCTTAAGATTGGCTAGTACATCATTTTGCACAGTACTATGACGCTTGCCTTTCATTCCCCATTCTGGTTTCTAAAACGTCACCGTTGGAAGGCCGGCCACATAGCTCAGCAGACTAAAGCGCCTGCTCGGGCAGAGCTCAGCGGCCCGAGTTCCACCCCGGCGAGACTGGGCATGGTGGCGCGTGCCTGTGATCCCAGAGCTCGGAGGCTGAAAACAGGAGGATCACTATGAGTCCGATCTATGTGGTGAGACCCTGTACTAGACACATTTTTAAAAATAAATAAATACAAAACATAAAATAAAAAGTCACTATTGAATGTAAGAGAGCAGTGGGTTCATCGTGGTTTTTCTTCCTACCGGCTGCTCTCCTGGGTCCACGAAGCCCATTAGGGATTTCAGACACTAGGATCTTGGGGCCTCGGGACACGTACCCCTTGGCACACCCCTTCTGCCTGGTGATGAAGGTGTGTCACGCTGAGGAGGCTTTGGAGCCCGTTTTTCATACTCCACCTCTGACTGTCGGGCTGATCAAGGCTTCATGGTGCTCAGCAGTTACTCTTTTTCGTGGGATTTTTGGCTCAGTCACGGTTCTCCATCTTCTTTCTTATTTAGCATATTTTTAAAAACCAGGCTTTATAAACAAACCATCCATTAATGTATTGAATAAAATGCCTCACATATGAAGGTCACTTGATCCACCATTGGCTCAGTCTCACGCACGGAGGAAACTGCCCTGGACATCTACACCGCCATCTCCAGGAGAGCCCTGTCGAATGCCCTTCGCCAGGGCACTATGAGCCACAGCCGCATACACAGGTTTTGTAAGCCCTATAGTGTTTTTACGGTTTTATTGGTTTTCACTTTGTTACATCTCCAAACACCTAGCCTGACCCTTAGATGGGAGCATCTGAAGACTCAACCCACCATAGTCTGCTTTCACCCCGCCTCTCCCTTCCCTCTTCCACCTCTTGGTCCAGTCCCACTTAAAAAGGGTCTGTCTCCCTATTTCTCATCATCTATCTTTTATTTTGTTTATATTTTTTGTTTATATTTTGGTTCTCTCATATAAGAGAAACCACAAAACATTTAAGCCTGTGTGCCGAGGGCCAGCCAAATAGCTCAGTGGATTAAAGTGCCTGTAAGCAGGTGCAGGGGCTGAGGCTCCATCTCAGGGCCTGTCGCGCCAGCCCCGACCCCAGAGTGTGCTGAGACAGTGATTGAGACAGAGCACGGTGGCGCGCACCTGTAATCCCAGCACTTGGGAAACAGGCAGATCAGTACGAGTCTGATCTAGTAGTGAGACCCTGAACACCCTGTAGACCCTTTCCTAAAAATACAAAAAGAAAAAGAAAAATTTTAAAAAGCCTGTGTGCCCTATTTATTGCACTAAACAGCATAGTCTTCAAGGTGCATCCATTTCCGAGAGTGACCTGAGCTTGTCCTTCCTCAGGGTCCAACAGTGCTCCACTATGTCTGCACACTACGTTCGTGCTATCTGTCCTCTGTGGTGGGCACAGGCCGCCTTTGAGAACCGGCCTTCGTGAAGAGTGCTGCCCCGAACGTGGGTGTGCATGCACCACTGCATCATTGTGCCCTTAACGTTCCAAGGGCAAGAGCCGCATGGGGGACAGCGGGGGCAAACAATTCCTAGTTTTAGTTTGTGTGAGAAATGTCCATACCAGTTTTCATAGGGTTGAGTAGTTTGCACTTCCACTAACGGCGTAGATGGCTTCGCACTCCCCACGCCCTCGACCAGAATCTGTAGCGATTTGATTTCTTGGTGCCTGCCGCTCTTTGTCAGCGTTGCCTTGGCTTTCCCGCCCGTGACGGCCAGGGCCGCTGCACACTGCTTCATGTACTGTGGGGCCATCTGTGCTGCTTTTCTCTGAGAAGCACCTATCCATGTATTCTACACATTGGTCCTACAAGAACCAGCTGGAAACTTTTTTCCCAGTATGCGTGTTGTCTTCATCTGCTGGCTGCCTATCTTGCTATGCAGGAACTTTTCAACTTGGCATGACAGCAATTGTTGATTCTTGGTACTATTTCCTGCACAACTGGGACTCTGCTCAGACAGTCCCTGCTAACATCTATAACTTCAAGAATTTTATCTATTTTATCCAGCAACAAATTAAGTGTTTCTGTTTGAACGCTTAGATCTTTAATCTAAAATTCATTTTGATTTTAGTTTAGTGCATGGTGAGAGAGATGGGTCTGGGTCCAGTCTTCTGCGTGTACATAACCAGTTTTCCCAGCACCATTTGCTTTCTTCCATGGTGTGTTTTCAGCCTCTTTGTCCAAGGTCAGGTAGCTGAGTGAGCAGTCTGTTCCATCGATCTAGAGGTCTAGTTTTGTTCCAGTATCATGCTGCTTTTATCACTGTAGCTTCATAACATAAATATAGAAATGTATAAGAAAATAGGGATTAGCTTACCAACCTCCCAGAAAATCTTAGCACATTTTAAGCAATGTGTATAACTGCAAAAGCAATAATAGATGGACAAAAGAAAAAAGAGACTATTCCAGCCTATCATACCAGCCACACCCCAGGGGCACACTGAGATGGCGATTGAGACTGGATGTGGTGGTGCATGCCTGTGAGCCCAGTGCTTGGGAGGCTGAAAACGGGAGGATCACTACAAGTCCAATCTGTGTAGTGTGACCCTGCAGACCCTGTACTAAATACATTAGAAAAAGAAAGAAAAAAGGGAAATGGATATTTGTTAATTCATTTATCTATGAAAATGTAACCAAGAGTCATGACTAGACCACTTGTGAGATGTAGGTATTTTACTCTCTGGAGGTCACGGGCGTCTGCAGTAAGTTCTCATTGTGCTCTAGGCAGGAAAATCTTCTCTAATAACCCTAAAATGTTCATTTCCCACACTATACCAGAAGCTGCTGTTTTCAGACTCATCCTTGTTCTAAGGCCTTGTAATTCTATGGTCAAATGCTCTTCCAGAATTGCTTTAGGTAAATCCTACCCATTTCCTTTATGGGATACAAAGTGAGTTTTAATTCAAATACTTATATGCTTTTAAAAAGCCAGATCCATAAATATCCCTTAAGGCTGTCAGAGAGAGAACACTGCACTGAACTCAAGGGCATCAGTGTCAGCAGCTAATGCTGACACTGTCCTGGTGGTTTTGTTTCAGCCACCTTCCAGCACAATCTATATTTAACTACAAGGCGCAGTGGCTACTCCTTAGGAGACTGAGATCCGAAAGAATCCATTCAGGAGGAATGGTTTATACCTGCTGACCTTTCCAATGGATCAGGATGGTCTTTCCTCATTCTAAGAACGGGTGGGGTGAGAGGTCCTGGGTGCTGACAGAAGAAGGGAAGAACCACCAGAGTCACAGTGCTGGTGCTATGAAGCAGGAACCCGAAACTCTTCAGTTGCACCAGACAACAGCTTTGTTTAAAGGCAGATTTCACAAGAAAACATCAAGCACCAGAAACGGTGGGGGGAGGTCTTCAGTTTAAAGTAACAGATTTCCTCCAATTGCGATTAGCATTAAAAAGCCTTTCATGTCCATTTTCAAATGTACCGCCTTGGTAGTCATAGTAACCCCATTATATTTAGATTCCGCAGCAGCTACCAGGGTGCTTGAGCAGTTTCTTTCATCTTCCCTCCTGCAGGTAACTGGTTCTTTCCTGTTTGCTCCTTCCAACAGAATGCACTGTTGTGCTTTTTCTTGAACAGTAGCAATTCTCCATAAAATATGAGAAAAGCAAAGTAAAGTGCCACGCTGAACAACCAGACTCGGACACTGCTTCCTGCACTGATGGGAAAGGCTGAAGATGCTGCTGGCCTCAGACACAGAGAGCGAGAATGTTACAAGCAGAAGCAAAAAGCCCCTTGGCACAATAAAAAACACATTGACAAGAATGATGGGATGAATGTGAAGGAGGAAGAGTATTGTGGAAGGGGATTAAGGGCAAAGTGTCTTTACTATGATACATATTTAATCTAAATATTCACCATATTTTCTGGGCAACCCTCCTTGATCAAATGGCAGTAAAATGTTTTGATGCCTCCCATCTACCTGCTCTCTGGATCTAGTACCATTCAACTGCTGTTCTGCCCAGAGTCCAAATGATCACGAAAGGAACTGGTCTCAGGCATCGAGGCGGCCAGCACAGGGCAACTGAAGACACATGCTATTTCTGGAATTGCTTCCGAAAGTGGCACAAACAATGGCATAAGTGTGTTAGGTGAAGGAGAATATTTTGAGAGGGAGTAATGGCAATGTGTTTCTACCCTAATATTGATTGACTGATTGATTGATTGATACATATATCGGTGCTGGGAATCAAACTCAGGACCTCACTCTTGTTGGGCAGGTGCTGTGTCACTGAGCTACATCCCCAGCTCCCATAATAATTTTTAAATGTATTTGGTGCAGGGTCTCGCCACACAGCTCAGACTTGTAGTGATCCTCCAGTTTTCAGCCTCCCCAGCACTGGGATTGCAGGCGAGCACCGCCACACCTGGTCTTGGTAGTCTGCTCAGTGTACCCGCGGCTGGGGCTGGTGCAGCATGCAGTACTGGGGATTGAACTCTGGCCCCTGTGCTTGCCTAAGCAGGTGCTTAGTCTGCTGTGCTATCTCACCATCACTAAATTTTTATAATTTAAACATTCGCAGTATTTTTTAATCACATCTTTTATATGGCAGGAGCAAAGTTCTTACATAAATACCCAACCTATGGTACCATAAAAGCACACCACTTCACTGACTTTGGCTCTTGGTGTTACACATGGTCAGGCTTTAAGACAAATGGTCAGAATCCAAGTGCGAGACAGACTGAGTTCATACTATCTGTTATGTATAAAGGATAATCTCAAATGAGGTATAAATATAACATAAAATTTGCATTTTCCCATATGCTTTCTCACTTGATGTCTGTTTCAACATCTGGATTTGTCATTCCAGACGTGGGTTTTTTAATCTATTCTACTTAGAAATCCAGAGCAGCAGGAGTCCCACAGCTCACCCAGTCCAGAGCCTTGATTTCACTGGTGAGAAGCCTGAGACCAGGACGAGAGCTGATCAGCCCGGGCTGGCCGGAAGCCCTGCCTCGGCCTGCAGCCTGCTCCCACCACACTTGCGCGCAGGCTGAGGCCGCAGGGGTGCGCTCACCTCCCTCGTGCACTCTGAGGGGCGCGGCCGGCGCTCCAGCCGGCTCTCCAGCCAAGAACAGGCTGGCAGGAGCCGCGTACACCCGGGCTGCCTCATCGGGGCCGCAGGAGGGACGCGAGCTTCGGGAGCGAGGGCTGAGGACTGAGGACAAGGCGTCGGCGGACGAGGAGCAGCCGCGCAGGGAGGACCACCCCGCTGCTGGCGGAGGGGGGCCCCGGAGGTGCTGGTTCGGATCCTCAGTCTGCCTGCTAGCTTTTCTTCCTCTCCTGCACGGGGTGGAGCCCTCTGGAATCGTTGTCTTCAAGGGAAAGGAAAAGTTGCCTCTAGGATTCATGGATTGCTTTGGGAGGGAACAGTACAAGACAGGAAGACAAGAGAAGTTGGAACGCTTCGCTTCTAGGCCTTCCTGCATTCTTTCAGTTCAAAGTGCTCCATATTTCGGGATAATAGGCTTGAGCAACAAGAGCCCCAACAGCTACGTGCTTTATACTCTTAAATTCAGGATTTTATTTTTCACTATACTTTTCCCAAATAATTAAAATTTAAAAGTAAAATTATAGAATAACCAAAAATCAAAATAAAGCAGAGTTTTATTTTAATTTTTTAGAGGAAAAAGAAAGAATTCCCTTATTCAGCACGCATTAATCCACAGTGGTATTTTACTGCAGAGCCAGTAAAACTTGAGACCGCTTCGACAGTCTCACAGCTGAACTGCATTGGGTTTCTCAGGCCTGCAAGCGTTTGATCCTCGGGCCCCACGCGACTACATCTCCCTGTGGGGCAAAACTGTAAAGACCATAACCTAGGTGCCGGGGAAGGCAGGGGCTTGCTGCGAGCTCAGCGTGGCAGCCCGAGTCATCTTCCTGCTGCGACTGCTTGCTAGGTCCGTGCACCAAGTGGATGAGGCGACTTCCACCGCTGGACAAGTCACCTGACACAGACACCTCGCAAGCGCAAAGGCTGGTCTGTCCCTGTGGCGCCAGTCTGTGCAGAATCATCTGGAGGGGTGCAGGGCAGGAGCGGCCCACCTCACGGCAGCTGGAAACAGAGAGGAAGGGGCTGGGGCTGGAGAACTGACGCAACCTTTAAAGCACATCCCCCAGGGACCTGCTTCCTCCCGGTGGCCGGTGGCCGGATCGCCACACAAGCCTGTTGTGCTACTTCTCTGTTGGGCAAATCCGCGGATGGGGTGAGATGAGGCCAGTGCCCGCGTGACCCTACCACCTCGGCCCACCTCGGAACACTGCTGCCTGGAGGGATCCGCACAGGAGCCGTCGGGGCTCACTCAGAGTTAGACTGTAACACCGAGAGACTGAACGCATTACTCATGAAACGTGTTTATTCAGAGCCTCTACATGTCAGAAATTATCCGCCAGCTTGGAGATCCCACACCGCCCTCTTCACGGAGCGTAGTGTCGGGGTTAACCGCATATACTTTCATTTTGAGAAAGTCTCTAAGATTTTCTTTAAGATGAAATAATATTGCTCTGCTTGATCACATTGTTGGGTAGATTTGTTGTTGGATAAATAAAAAGTTAAAGTCTTAGTACGCTCATGTCCGCATGGCCAGCAGTGTCTAGAGGAACGTCGGGGGAGCGACTTGCTCAAGCATTTTACTAACAGTCTGAGCCAACGCAGGCGTCCTACTAAATGAGCAGCTAGAGAGTAAGTTAATACTGCAAACGTAAGCCCAAGTTTCGTGGTGTTTTTCATGACACACAGGTGGAAGCCTGCTCCACTGATGGCGTTAATCACACGTGATGTACTGACAGATGTCGGGAGCAGAATGCGCGTGCCTTATGTTCAGTCACTGATAGTTTATTGAATTGACATGCCAGCTGTAATGACGGACAAATTCCTTTCTTACGCAGTCCACGTATCGGTATCTCTGATAAAACGTCATGTATGAAACTAAATTTCTAAACATCTGAAGAACATGGTGGGCGGGAGGGGTACGTGCCAGCCCCCACAGTGAGTGCAGGCACCATGGACCACCAACACGCACAAATAAACCTAAAACCTAAGAAGATAAATATGATGATTACATTTTTTAAAAATTATTACAATAAGAGACACCTTGACAGTAATTTCCTCCAAAACACTTTGCACAGTCCTCCACTCCAAGGACGAGGTCTTCCTTCAGGTCTTTATTGTACTGTCACGACTGCCTGCGTGTTCTGAGCTCACGCGAAATGCTTTCCGTCGTGGCCACGAGGCCAGAGCACGCGGGCCGCGCCCGCCCTGCGCACCAGAGGGTGAAGGCTGGGGGCCTGCCCTCCTCCGGGGGCGCAGCCGCGCTCCC
>NW_004524620.1:13810534-13820328 GCF_000260255.1 Octodon degus | reverse complement strand
TATACTTTTCTGCTGGATGGTTAAGACCAAGGTAAAGCAGGACCTATGCAACAAGAGTTGTAGGTTTTGGGTCTGATAAGGTCAGTGAAATGCCCTCAATGTGTTCTGACCACAGCTTGTGTACCACGTTCACGGAAAAAGGAACAGGAGCCGCAGGGGCATCTTACTAACCCGAGACAGAGCGCTTGGCAAAACCCGACCTCCCTCCCTGAATGATAAAAGCGTTCAGTAAGCTAGAAATAGCAGGGAGCTTTTTCAGCAGGATGAAGAAAGAATCAGGAAACTCCGGTCTCGATGTAGACAGAGCCTCGGCAGCATTGCTCTTAGGTGAGGGGAAGCGTTTCCCCTTGAGGTCTGGAAGGACACAGCTCTCATTACTCCTCGTCAGCATTCGATTAGAGGCTCCAGCCGGCACAGTTAGGAAAGATAATTAAATAAAAATCACCTGTCTACAAAGCAAGAAGCAAACTCTGTGTTGATAAATGATGTGCTTGTATATATGGGAAATCCTGAGATAGCTTCTAAAAAGTCTACAGGAGTGAAGAAACTAGTTCAGTAAGGTTATAGGATATAAGGCAATATACAAAAATCAATTGTATTTTTACATACTAACAAAAGGAACCCCAAAAATGAGGCTAAGAGAGCAATCCCATTTACAACCGCTTTGACACAAAGAAAATACTCAGGACCAAATTTCATGAAGGAAGTATAGAATACATACTTTGAAAGACTGCACAACCTTTTTAAAAGAAAGTAAAGAAAACCTAAATAAACAGAAAAATATCGTTCTTGTGGAATGAAATGACTTTATACTTTGAAAATAGCAGTTCTCCCCAAATTGATCTATCTACCAATTCAAAGCAACCTCTTTCACAACTCCAGAGGACATCTTTGCAGAAATTGACAAGCTGGTCCAACAATATAGAAGCAGAAGAGACCCAGAATGGGCAAGCAACATGGAAGAGAACGTTGTCACAGGACTCAGGCCTCCCCATTTTTGCACATCAGATTTTCCACAACAGTTTATTGTCACTGTCATTTCTGCAATAAATCTCATTTCTTTTTCATTAAAAATAATCAAAATTTTACTATTTTAAAAGATAAAGTCACTAGCACATGAATTTTTTTCTTTTTTTGCAGAACCAGGGATTGAACTCAGGCCCTTGCACTTGCTAGACAAGCGCTTATTCTACTAAGCCATCTCCCTGGCCCATAAATTATATTTTAATAAATACATTTAGTATCCTAATTTTCCAAAATTTTTTCTCAAACATAATTATCCTCCATTATTACTTCTATCTGACTTCTAAAATGGCATAATTTCCTAGATACTTTTCATCTCTAGTTCTATAAACTATTTAGGTGCAAATATGGTATTTCTCTAATTTTCATTATTTCATTTCTCATTTCTTTAGAAATATTGGAAAACTATCTTTCATGCTTATTTGATAAGTGGTACCAAATGAAAAGTTATCAAGATTTCAATATTAAATTTTTTTGTCTTTTTGAGACAGGGTCTATCAATATTGAACTATAAATATTTATTTCGTTTATTTATTGCATTGCCCAGAAGTGGCTGAAAATTAGTGCTTCTTGGCCTTTTGGCTAAGATCAAGTGCAAGAGTGATTGAAAAATCATACTTTAGGGGCCGGGGAGATGGCTCAGTAGAGTAAGCACTTGCCTGGCAAGTGTAAGGACCTGAGTTCAATCCCTGGTTCCGCAAAAAAAAAAAAAAAAAGAAAGAAAAAGAAAGAAAGAAAGAAAGAAAGAAAGAAAGAAAGAAAGAAAGAAAGAAAAGAAAATCATATTTTAGATGTTGCCAAATTAAAACACTTTTAAAAATTATGTCTACAACCCCAGGATTTCTTCCTAACATTAGGCTATGACATAGGAATACACTTCAGTAAGGTTTTAATGTCAATGTATTTCAGTGAAATCAGTTTTTTTGAAACATCACTGGCCACAATGTTTTGTGGCATTTCAGATCTTATTGATATCAGCTTCTAAGATTAAAGACAATGCAAACTTCCAACTCTCTCTAAGTATTGACTTTTACATTTAAAGGAAATCATTCAATCTATTTACAAAAGGCATTGAAGCTTCATCAATAATTATTGGAATTTTGATTTATTCTTTCCAACAGTAGAATTTGCATTTTAGTAGATACTTCTTTAGCAAGCCAAGACTACAAGTATAGATTATAATTCATTGTCCAACTTGGTATTCTGTTTTTGAAGCTCTCTAAAATGTTCGTGCCTAAAACTGTTCGATATTTTTAATGATTCTCAAGTACTTTCAATTTTTTTTCAAGAATGTGATTTTTCAAACATTTTAACATTTTTATTATTTCATTCATTCTTGATATATTTTTCCTCTTACTACAGAATATCAGATTCCCTTCTTTGGACCATGAGATTTTAAAGAACATGATTTTTAAAAATATTTTTATTGAGAAACAAATAGCAATGAGACAGTTTCACAACCAATTACTAGTACATTTTCAATAATTAATACATTGCATATTGTTGTCTTAGTGGTTATTCATTGTACAAGATGCAGACATGATATTCTGTCCACAATACAATTAGAACAAACCTCTCTATTCATTGAATTAAGAGAATGCAGCTGTATATCTATCCTAACTATTTTGAGTATACAGATACAAAATGGTTGTTTATTTGTATCCCCCTTTTTCGTTAGTTTTATCAGAGAAGGGTACTCCATTGTCATTTAAATACTGTAGGTACATGAATTCAGCAAAATATCCCAATATAGTCCAGTAGTCCACAATAGTAGTGGGACTGTCAATGTCCAAAGTTGTTGACTTGAGGCTTTCACAACTCAGCATATTAATACGGCATTACTTTTCATACTTCATTTTCATACTTTTCTGCTGGATGGTTAAGACCAAGAAAGAGCAAGACCTATATAACAAGAAATGTAACTTTTATATCTGATAAGGCCAGTCATATTGCCTCAGGATTTAACCTGAAACCCTGTACTGCACTTTGTAGATCCTCTGTCAGTGTCAGCCATGTGGATGAGTCACAGCCATTGTTTGGCCAATATGCTCTCTGTGAAAGCCTGAGAGAATGTTTTCTCTCCATGTGACTCTCCTTAGGCACACTCTACATCATCGATCACTTTCCTCTGTGGCCCCATAATCTCCTTGATCAGAAAATTTGGGCCACCACTGAGTTACAGGATGTTACAGTACAGGTTCTCCTATTTCCTGAGTCCTCACTGACCTTGAAAGGCTAGGGCCAAAATGTTGGCTGTTCTTGTAGCCCTTTTTTTTCTTTAATTTTTGGTCTGCACACTTAAGTTGTTAACCCTCCAGAAGAGAAGCTTAATGTTATTATTACCCTATAACATAGGCACTTGAGCTTAATCTCACTATCTGTCTAAATATCAAACATCTTGGACGTAACATGGAATAGGTATTTTCCATCAAGTATTGATATGTTAAAGTTTGAGTCCCTCCAGAATATGAAGAAAAAAGATTAAAAAGATTTTAAAAATTAAAAAATAAGAACAAGCATTTACATATTTTTACACAAAAATTTAGAAATTTAACATTATACAGCCTTGTAGTAGGACAGTCCTGTGACTTTTTTTGTCTCATGTTTTCATTTATTACCCTTTTATTTCAAACCAACCTTTACTTGAGAGACAGTATGGCTGTATTTGGTATGTCGTGACAAGCAGTACATAATTAGAAGACCAGAATGACAAGGCATTCCAAGCATGACCCTACCATTACACATTACTATCTTCAGTGCAGTTGCTTCTTTCACAGGTATCAGCATAGTCAGGTTGAGAAACCTACCAATTAATTGATATTTTAAAAAACATGCTGAAGATTCTCAGGACCATTGCCTTTCCCATCTTGTGCATATAAATGTATGACTTTGCCCCTGTCATGGTGTTTACCTTTTCTCCTTGTCCTCTCTTCATTAACTAATCCTTAAGTTCTCGCTTTCCTTTTATGTTATGCCTTTCTATTTTTATTTCTTCTTTTGAGTTCTTAAACTAGGGAGATTATATGATATTTATATATGTGGGTCTGGTTTATTTCACTTATCAGTATACCTTCAAGTGGCATCCACTTATATATAAAGTCTTAGAGTTTATCATTCTTTATAGCTAAGTAGTACTGAGTAGTACTCTATCGTATAAAAACACCACATCTTTTTCAGCCATTCCTCATGTGATGGGCATCTTGGTTGTTTCCAAGATTTGGCTATCACAAATTGTGCTGCTATAAACATAGGTACACATATATCATTATGATATGATGTTTTCAGATCCTCTTGTTGCGGTTGACCATAGTTTTGTCCCACCCTGTATCTGCTTAAGTGGGACCCCTTTGTCTCTCCTTTAGCCCCACATGGTTTTGTCCTACAAAAATAACCTGAAGGAGACAGCTTCCTGGGCAACCTGCTCGGGACCCCCTTCTGTACCTCTCCGACAGAAGCTCTCCTTTCCAATAAAGTTTTACCTTCAGCCTCCGATTGTTCCTAAAATTCATTTTTCGGTTTTAGAGAACATGAACTCATTCAGTCCAGGTTGGGAATTTTGTGTCCCTATATCACTCTGGGAAAATTCCCAGTAGGAGGATAGCTGGTTTGAATGGGATTTCCAGTCCTAGTTTTTTAAGAAGTCTCTACACTGATTTCCATAATGGTTGCACCAGTCTACATTCCCACCAGCAGTGGACAAGAGTTCCTTTTTCCCCACAGCCTCTCTAAAATTTGTTGTTGGGTGATTTCTTTATGATAGCCATTCATAAAGTGAGATGGTATCTCAGTGTTGCTTTAATTTGCATTTTACGGATGGCTAGTGATGCGGAGCATTTTTTCATATATTTATTCATTTCTTTAATTTCATCCTCTGAGAAATGTGTGCATCTCAGATGCCCATTTCTGGATTGGGTCTTTAAATTTTGGGGCCCAATGTTTTTTAGTTTTTTATAAATTCTAGAGAGCAGACCTTTGAGTGTTTATTAGTCAAGAAAGAACATGATTCTTAAGATAAAAAATGACATTTTAATCTCTTAATGATTTAATTTTGATATTTTTTTTCTTTACATTCTCATGGATTTAAGGGATTCTTGTTTATTATTTGTAGCAGAAATGTTGAAAAGATTCCAAACTTTGGTAGTTCCTTCATTTTGTGTGTTTTGGTCAATATTATGTTGTAAATCCGTATGTTTTAGAATAGTGAATGTGCATTTGGGCTGGGGATACAGCTCAGTGGCACAGTGACTGCCTGGCAAGTGCAAAGTCCTGAGTTCAATTCCTGGTACCAAAAGAAAAAAAATATATACACATACGCAAGAATTACAATGTACCAGCTTGGGACTGGGAAGACAGCTCAGTGGCATAAGCACCTGCCTGGCAAGCACAAGGTGCTGAATTTGATGCCTGGTACTGCAAATAAATAACATACAACGTACCAACTTGCATTTTTATGACCGAAACACCCCGAACTCCTCAGATGCAATAGCAACTATAATCTGGGATGAGGATAAATTGTGGATGCTCCCAAAGGATAGTTTATGAAGACTTCACAGCGTACAGGTGCTGCTTTACTAGGTACTGGAAAACTAGCCACAGAGCTGTGACACTTTCTTAAACGCTGTGTGACAGGTGGCTTATCTACCAAGGTTATCAAGGTCATAGTGCGAATGTATGTTTTCTTCACTTGCCTCACTGAAATGCCTCCCACCAACAACATGACAAAACCATGTCATGAAGGTCACCCTTCCCCAAATTAACAATGATAATGATTTTTTTCAAAATATAGAGATATTTGGACAAATTAAGAGAAAATACAAAAAAATAGTAATAAATAGTGCCCGATAATTCTCTCAACGAACGTCATACCTTGCTGGGGGCTGAGAGGAGGCTGCAGTGACCTTCCTTGGAGCCTTGCTGTGCTAACACCTTGATTTGAGGCTTCCAGCCTCCAGAACTGAGAAGGAATGAAGTTCTCCGCCTTTCTGGCATCTAGTTTTCAGTACAGTGTTGGGGCAGCCCAAAGAACCTAGTCATACTAAGAAAGCCAGAGTGTGATAAGGGCAGCTTTGTAGTGTTAAACAGAATACGCTGTGCAGAAGTGAACACCCGTTGCACACACAAATACCTGTGGCCTGCCACCTTCGCGAGAGCCACGGGGAGCCGGAGCACAGCGCTCGCATAGGGGCGTCCTGCTGCGGCCAGGAAGGGCGGGAAGTCACAGCGAGCCTGGGAAATCCGCGGGTCCTGTGCAGTGCGGATCTGCGAGCCGCTCCAAAGCTTCTGAGGACCTTGGCTGGCTCTTCCTCAGCCTTCCTCTTCCGTCCTCTCCGCACTCTCCAGGAGCTCAGTGCAGGCCTGCGGAGAGTTTACCCTCATCCGAAAGAATAGAAAAAGGTACAACACAGACTACCAAATTGCTGTGTAAGGACACTTACGAGGAGAGAGAGAGAACCATCCCGTGCACATGGACAGAACAGAGGAGAGTTACTTTAAGAAACAACAAATATCAGGCAAGCAGCCACCACACTGTCAAAGAAGTCAACACTGTAGGTCGATAAGGAGCAGGGGATGGAGGATGAAGGCAGGCAACGGGGGGTACTATGTCCAGATGGGCTGCGCACCTTGAAAGCCCCCAACACGCGATCGCGCGGTGGCATGTAGAGCAGCGGGGCGGCACAAATGCTCAGCACACATTGTGTCCGCGTGTAAACCTGCCAGGTGAAAACCAGTAGTCCATGAAACCAACATGCACTAACGGAAGATGGGAGAAAAATAAAAAGCAAAGGTTAGTGTTTAAAAAAATAGGAATCCCTGCCAAGTGCAAGGGCCTGAGTTCAATTCTTTTTTTTTTTTTCTTTTCTCTTTTTTTTTAAATTTGTGTGTGTGTGTGTGTGTGTGGCCAGCCCAGTCCACCAGGGGGCGGGGCTGGCTGGCATGTGGTGCTGGGGGACTGAACCGCGGTCCCTGTGCTTTGCTAAGCTTGTTCTAAATAGGTGCTTTAGACCACTGAGCCGTCTCACCAGCCCCCTGAGTTCAATTCTTGGTTCTGCCAAAATAAATAAATAAATAAGTAAAGATAAAAATAAAAAAATAGAAATCAGCTAAATGTATGGGCAAAAGAAAGCAAATTTGAGAAACAAGACAATAGGATACAAAAGCATGAGGTAAAAGAATTGAGAAAAACACCTAAATGTAGTAAAATCAATGGAAACAGCAGAAATAAGAGCTATATTACATGCAGTGAAAAATAAAATAAAATCTACCCCCAAAGTCAGCGAAACAGTACGCACCCGTTTCTCCTTCGTCTGTTGCAACAACCTACGGAAAACAGGCTCCTCTTGGCTCACCGTTGTACTTGGGTCAGCTGCTTCTGGCGACAGCCTCTGGCTGGCACAGCCTCCAGGCAGTGCACGATGTCATAGGCACGAGAGAGGGAGCCCCCAGGGCCGGACTGGCTTCTGCAGCTGGTGACGACCCGCTTGCCCCTCCGTCCAGGAACGCTCACGAGCGCAGCGCCCGAGTCCCCGCTTAAGAGTCCCAGCTGGTCCAACGTATCAATATACGGCAATGAGGATGCAGTTTCAGTACGCGCTTCAGAGATGACAGGTCAGATTTAAACTATAGCAGCTTCTATGAATGAAATGTAGTACAATGTAATAAAAGGTTGAAAGGAAGGGAGGACGGTACAGTAGGTAATGCAGAGACAGCATGTCTATGATCAAATTGCTTCTAAAGATAACAAAACAAAAAACAAAAAATAAATTGTTTTTACCTAGAAATGAAGATTCAGAAAGAGAACTCTTTGTTCTGAAAAACAAAAACAATAAAATGAAAATGAGAGAGGTTTAGGTAACTACACCTGTGTGGGTAGTTTTGGGACATCAGGCAAGGCTGAAGTCAGTGCGGCGTCACCTCAGAGTCTTCACTGAGACTTGTCAAGTGACAACAACTGGGGACACACGCTTCTCTGTATAAGGATAGAAGGAGGCCATGGGACAGTGTCTCCAGTTGGACATAGGGAGTATATTATAAAATATTTCATCAAATTTACTGTGTATTTATGAAGGCAACAGAAAGATTTCTCAGGACAGAAGTTCTCACCTACAGGCCCTCCTTGCAAAAACAACTTGGTAATTAAATTCAGTTAATGTAAAAAACCACAGGAATTGGAAAGTCATATTTTGAAAGAAAGGATATATAGGTTATAGCCCCAAGGCCATAGATGGCTTTTGAAATTGTTTTGTTCTATACAATCAAGAACGTGGACATTTACATTAATTAAAAATTCTCGTGTTGCTAGCAGCAACTCAGCACTGGCATCTCAACTTGGCAAATCAACTTGTGCGAATGTAATCACATCGTGTAAAGAACATGAAGCATTCAAGATAGAATATAAAATGAGATGGCAAGTTTAAAATTAAACATTTCAAACAACTATAAGTAAATGGATAACCTCAAATTTAATCTCAGATTGGGTTAAAAATAAGAACAAATTAATGCTATATAAACAAGATACAGCCTCAAGAAAGAACCAGTTCACGCCTGGCTTCTGACTGGCACAACTGCATGATAACACTCTTACTTACATTCCTAAAGGCACCAAGTTTGCCTTGTAGGTACTTGGTTGTAGTGGCAACAGAAAACTAACAGAACAACGGTGCGCGATGGGGCTGAGGACAGGAAGACTGATTGAAAGTCTCAAAGGAGCAGCTGGTTCTTCCAGTACCCTTCCTGTTCCCACCTGGCGAGAAATCCAGAGGCTTTCCCTCTGGGAAGAAGCTTTCTCAGCGTTGTTTGTAGAAATCAGGCAAGGCTGACATCAGTGTAAGTTACCTTGAAGTCTACAGACTGAACAATGAAAAATTGCTTATGCTTTTTGATTGCTCAACTCCCATGCTTCTGGGAGCCAAGCACTTTAGAGAGGAGCCTAAAGAGCTCTCCGGGACACGGACCAGCCTACAAGAAAGGTAATTATGTACCAAAATGGACACGTGCTTTCAGCGGTGAAATGTCCAAGACCTTGCTGAGCGCCCTGTCCCGAAGGTCCCACCCATGCAAGAGTGTCTCGTTGGCACGTTTAGAGCCTCATTCTTAACTAACAAATGCCAAAGATCACCAGGCATTTTAGAATGGTCTGTGAAACGACAGACAAAAACAGATAGTAGTAAGTAGTAAAAAGAATCTTACAGAAAACAGCAACTTCAGAAGTGAAGAAAATGTGTGACAAGACATAGTAAATATTCTTACTCATTCAGAGTTACCATTTCGATTGAAATACATGATAAATGCTTAGTTTTTTAAAAATGTATTACAGTAAAAGACACCCTGCGCTTAATCACCCTCAAGATACCACCTATCCCTTGCTTCAAATACTCTTGTCCCGTCATCCTTGCCATTTTTGAACTCAGTTCCAGAAGGCCTCTTTCATGAGCTGTGATCCACGTGCTGTGCGTGCTGCCACCAGAGACAGGCCTAGTGAGGACGCGCCAGCGCACCTCCCTCCACCTATCCACGGACCAGGCACTGGGACGCCCGGCTCTTCTGCACGGGCAGGATGACCACGAAAGGTGAACGTTTGGAGTCAGGTCAGGGCAAGGCATCGAGACAGTACAGCTCGAAGCGTTCACAGAAGAGGGCCTCCAAACCTGTGTCACAAAGTGGCAAGAACGGGGCACCAGTGTGTTCAAAGTGGAAGGGGATACTCTTCGGAGGGTTTGTTGGCAATGTCTTTTACTATAAGAATTTTAACTTAAACATTCACTATTTTATAT
>NW_004524620.1:13809545-13810434 GCF_000260255.1 Octodon degus | reverse complement strand
TTATCTTTTGATTGAAAAGGAGCAAGAAAGTTGAAATTTTTACTACTAGAAAGGTTAAATGATAAATTTGAGAAACTCCCTCAGGAGTAGAAAATGGAAAAAAGGTCTTCATTAGAGGGCCAGGGAAAGAAAACTAATATAAAAATAACAGATTTCTGAGAGAAAAGAAAATAATCAGATTGAGAGAAAACAAAATATTTTTTAGAGTATGCTCACGAAAACATTTTCCCTGACACAGTGAGTTCCTGGGGCCGGAAATGTTAAACGAGGAGAGACTACTCCCAGACCCGGTACTTTGAGGTACCTGCACACTGTGAATAAAAAGAAAATTTTAAAATTTTCTCAAAAGAAATGATAGATCCTGTCACAAAGCACTCAGAATTCAAACAATATCAGGTTTCTCTACAACAACAATGAAATTTCAAATAAGGTAGAGAAATACATTAAAAATTCCAAAGGAAGATAAACCTAACCCAGAAATTTGCACAAAGTCCCTCAGAATAGAGTACTGGAGAGGACAGAGACTTAGAGACAGCCAAGTAGCCACAAAGCCTCCTCCTATCCCCTCCGAGGAAGACACTGGGAGTAGTGTCTCAATAAATGCGGCAGTACAGTAAATCAGACCCAAGTCGGAGAATTCAGGAGACAAAAGCCTTATGTGGCTCCTGCGTGGAAGCCTGGACAGACAGTGGCACACCTGCCCAGCTGCCTGTGCAGAGGCCAGGATAGCGGCACACCTGCCCAGCTGTCTGTGCAGAGGCCCAGATAGCGGCACGCCTGCCCAGCTGCCTGCATGGAGGCCAGGATAGCACACCTGCCCAGCTGCCTGTGCAGAGACCAGGATAGCACACCTGCCCAGCTGCCTGCGTGGAGGCCAGGATAGCACACC
>NW_004524620.1:13802725-13809445 GCF_000260255.1 Octodon degus | reverse complement strand
GCCCAGCTGCCTGCGTGGAGGCCAGGATAGCACACCTGCCCAGCTGCCTGTGTGGAGGCCAGGATAGCACACCTGCCCAGCTGCCAGCCCACAGGGCAGGAGCCTGGGGCACTGCAGAAGCCATGTCTCCTAAGAGAGTAAACAAGAAGCCAGGAAACCAACGGGAGTGGAAAACCTCAAGAGGAAAGTGCACTTCTGTCAGAGTGCAGGGTGAATTAACAGCTGTGAGGCTCCACTGTTGAGGATCTTTGCATCATTAAAGGATGTAAGTAGTGAGTTAATTTATTCAAGATGTTGATGTAACTCTATGGGACATGTAGTTGGTAAGTGGGTTTCAGGTAGAATGGTGGGGTATGGCATTCTTTGACAGTAGAAGTTTAATAGTTAACAGAATCAGAAAAAAATCAATCTATAATTTTTAAAAGTCCCATTACTTTGGAAGGTGGTGATAAGTATCAGGAAAGAAAAAAATTCAAGACTAAGCAACTAAAATACTGGACTTGGTTACTTCTACAGACCAGGAAGCAGGACGTGTGTGTGTGTGTGTGTGTGTGTGTGTGTGTGTGTGTGTGGAGGGTGCTATTTTTCAATATAAGCCTTGTAATAAGATTTGGAGTCCTGGAAGGAACCAATATATGTCAACTCATCAACTTGCCAAGTTGAAGGACAGGGTATACATCAACTATGTCAACTCTTTCATCTTCATCCCAAACAAAGTGAGAAATATATCTATATCTATCTATCTATCTATCTATCTATCTATCTATCTATCTATCTATCTAAAGTGGCAGACAGAAAGAAGCCACCACTGTTGCTGAGTGAGGGTAGTTCCTGGGGTGGGCTACTGGGACCCTGGAGTGCAGCCCCGGGGCCCATCACACAGGCACACAGTATTTGGAGTGTGTGTGTTGGGGGGGGAAACTGTTCCAACTTTGCAAACTGACACCCTTGAGCCAGGAAAATAATTAGGGATACATTTATTTCCATTTTGTGAATTGAACAAAAACCACTTTATTTCAATCATCAAAGACCAAACATAGAGCAGTGTCCTCTTGCGGGCTTTCCCTGCTGTGTTCAGTGCCCAAGGCACACTGCTCTTTCTTCCTGATACTGTAAAATTTTATTTTGTGCTGAAAACCTGAACCAGTGCTAGGTGAAGACAGGACAAAGCTGATGAAAGAAGACAACAGAAGCAGTTTTGGAGCATTCAGAAAGAAGTGTGTGCCTTCTATCGAGAGTCACGGCTTACTCAGACTCCAATAATATGTTGGAGAGAAATCCTACAAAAGCAAAGAATGTGGCAAAGGATTTGATCAGAGCTTAGCCCTTACTGAACACTACAGAATGGACAGTAGAAAGAAGCCTTGAAGAAGGAAGTAGTGTGACAAAGGCCACCCAGCACTGAAGTGCTAGACAACATCGCCATAGTCACGTGACAGAAAAATCTCATCCAAGTAAGGTTCTCAAAAGCCTGTCACAGTTCTTCACGTCTTCATATATAAAAATTTACGCTGGAAAGAAAACCTACAAATATAAAGATTGTCAGATCATTTCATCAAAACCTGAAACTTTTTGTAGACCCCTGTCCATTAAATAGACTCAATTTTGAAAGCTGGGTAACAAAAACACTCTGAAATTGGACACTGTAGCAGAAAAACTGCTTTTGGACAATTATTAAAGTGTTTTCTTTTTTTATACAGAGAACTTGCAGTAAATTTTGAGTTACTGTCTTTAAATTTTAAAACTTTTTAGTGAGTAAAAGAATGGTTCATAATGTATTTTCAAAAACAGAAGTGTGCCTTGTTGCCGTCCAGCAGGCTGTTTGAATCCACACACTCTTTTCTCCAACACCCCTTTTTCTATTATCACTTACTTTATTTCTACGCTGCTGTGGCTGTAGTTACAGAGGGCACCCAGAGGCCCCTAGCAGGTCCCTGCTGGAATCAGAAAGCCAGCCAGGCTTGTGCGCTCCTAGTCCCTGGCTGAGGTCAGTAAGCCGCGCTCTGCTCCTGGAGCGCCACCTCAGCATCATGGCCCAGCAGGTGCTCAGGAGCGGGGAAGCTGAGCCGGTGGGGCAAGAAGTAGCAATTGTGCGCTTCCTGAGCACTGAAGTCTGAGACAACGCCACGCCAAGCGTAAAACGAAAGCAGGTACTTATCACCCCTCATCTCTTAAATGCATGAGGTGAGCCATCCCTCGGGCGGGCGGAGGCTGCCCTGGCAAAAACTGCTGTCAGAAGCAGAGAATCCTGCACTTGTAGCCTTCAACCCCTGCAGGCTTGTTTTTCTGCTATTATGGTTCTCATTGAACTGGAAGGGGAAAGGCACAAACGTGAGCTGAATGCAGAGGAAAATAAATCCAGCTCTTGTTTGGAGTGCTGATGAGAATGTTTTTACAGAATACCAGGATTTTATTTTATTTTATTTATACCTTTTATTTTCAAATAAAGAAAACAGGTCTTTTTAGGAAGTAAACAGTTATCCTCAGTTAAGGTCTGGCTGCTGGTAGAAGAAATCCACAGGAACCACCTAAGTATGTAATCTGAACGGGAAGCCTACAACGGACTCTTAATTAGTCAGAGAGGAAAGACTTCAGTCCTATGAGGTGAGGGGAAGTGCAAAGAACGCAGGCTTCGGCGCAGATACTGCGCTTGAGTGAGAGTCAGCTGATACTGGGCAAGCTAATGGACATCACATAGCCGCAACTTCTTCATCTAAAGTGTGGAACAATAATGATAATTGTGACAAAATTCATGAGAATGAAAAGAGGTATGAAGAGAAGTTTTTAAAATGTTAGGGAAAAAACCCCTATTTTATCTAACAAAGGATTCATGGTACTTGCATAAGACATTAATTTCCTTTTTGACCCACTGTGGGGGTCATTATGCTCTCCACCAAGCCTTTTCATGTTCCTCCCAAACACATAGTACACCTGCACTCTCTTGCGCCCTTGAACATAGATTGATTTAGCCAATGAGACTGATTTAGTCGTGTGATTTGTGTCAGCCAATAAGAACTGAGTAGTGCTAGTATGTTGCTTTCAAACTGAGGCTTCAGAGCAAGTACAAGTTCCCCCCGCATCTTTTTTTATGATGGCAATAGGTTGTGATAAGATAGCAAAATTTACAGAGGACAGGTGGTGTGACTGAGAAACAACCTTTGTGGTTTTAAGCTCCTGTGATTTTTTGAGGCTTTGGTTACCACAGCCTATTTTCCATGCTCCTAATTGACTTGAAGTAACATTTGCCAGCATCTTATTAATTCATTTCACAGATATGTGTTGAACAAATGCCAAGCACAGTGATGGATACTGAAAATGCATGGGCTGATTCTTGGCCTCAAGGGGAAGTGTTGGGGTTGCGGTCAGTACTCTTAAAAAGATCACTGGTTGATTCTGATGTTTGCTATTATTAATGTTGAGAAATGCTGCTTTCATGTACATTGAATCCTTTGCATGTGGCACAATTGCCTGCAGGTTTGAACAACAGAGAAGCTGGAGACTCTAATGAAAGACCCACAGAAAGGTGATGTATGTGGGAAGAATAAAGAGACAGTAAAATGGATAAAGTAAAACTTGAATACTTCATCTTGTTGCTATGTTGCCCACAATTTACTAGATTTTTCCTTTTACACCAACTCACAAGTAAAAAGCAATTTAAAATTGCTAGTCATTTCTATGATTTCTAGAGCCATGTATTTTTTAAAGAAATCCTGAAGCTGAAAACTAAAGAACCAGGGCTGGGGAGACAGTTTAGCAGCACAAGCACACCCACCTGGCAAGCACATGTTCTGAGTTCTTCCCCAGTAACAAAAACAAAAAAGAAAGAAAATTGAAGAGCCAAAGCAGTGCATTTCTCACTGTGGAACTGTAGGTGCTGCGGGGCTGTAGGCAGTGAGAAAGCCATTTCTGTTGGAGGCAAAGGGTCTTCCCAACTCACTTAGGGTCATCTGACCCCATCTGTATGCGACAGTGATGTGCATCTTTTGTATCTCTTTAGCAGTTTTTAATATTAAAACCCTTTATTAGCTTGTATGTGACCCATGCTTTTAAAAATTCTTTGTTAATTTTTGAATGGCTCCTCACCAGAATTAAAGAACCCACCATACTCAACCTGTAATTACCAATAACTCCACAAACTCTATGTTCAACCAAGCATCCAAAAAATCATCCAGTATGATGCTAATATTTATGTTTATGCAGATATATAAAGCAACAAAAGAGGGGAACTACCCGATCGGCCCCCTCCTGTCCCTCTCTAGGACAGGAGCTTTCTTTCTCTCAATGAATATATAACCTCCGTTAAAAAAAAGTTTACTTCTTAATAACAAGGTATGCAAAGAGACCCATTGATTAGTTAAGGGTCTTAGTAAAGACCTTGGTTGGTTGATGCCTCCGTTCAGAACTCATTACCTGGTGGCACTCCATCTGCTCACGTAGCTGCCTGTGCTTTCTGGCTAGGTGACAAGGTGTGTGGATCTGGGAAACCTCCAGGTGTTCTTCAGTTCTCCTGCCTCAAGGGTGTGTGACTGGACGAGCTGCAGCCCATACACCCCTCCGTACTACAGTGGCGGTGCTGCCAGCCTTTGGTTGCCGTGTTCTTGATCAACTTCAGCGCAGTGTAGAACTCATTAAGATGTTTTAAAACTGCTAGTTGCTCCTTTGACACTTCTTTCCCGTTCTCTATTACTAAGAAGGTCCTGATATTCTAAGAGGTGATTGTGAGTCCAGTTAAGATGCTCTTTGTATCTCCCCCGCAACTAGGGGTGACCAAGTGACCAAGCTGTGACCAGGAAGTTTTGACAGCATCTCCTCCTAAACAAAAGAGCAAGGAAGTGTTTTGCCTTCCACCCTTGAATCTTTCTCTCCTTCCTACACGGAAACACAGATGTGATACCTAAAAGAGGCAACTATTCGTAGCCCCAAGGACAAAAGCCTTGCATTAAGAAGACACTTCAAAAGATCTGGGTTCTCGGAAGCGTCATGAAGCTGTTGTGCAAACTCTTAGCTGAACAGTGATTTCAGACCACCTACACGAGAAAAATTTGTCTAGTTTCGTTAGTCACTAACGGCCAAAGGCAAGCTCCAAGCAACCTAACTGGCCAGTCCCTGAGCTCTTTGCATTCCATGGTTGCCCTCTTCATCTCGACCTCATTCCTCTTCCCAGCAAATGGAGACTGGAGTCTTACCTGGCTTGGAATGAGTAGAACGAGGTTGAGAAAAATTCAGATAGGAGACAGTATGATGTGATTACAGGTAAAATTTTGTAAAAATAGAATCATTTTCTTTTAAGCAGAACCTCATACAAGATATCTTACTTTCCCCTAGGCACCCAAAGAACTCTTTCTCTTAAATAGATTCATATTGTTAACCCAGGAAAGAAAAGACAAAGGCAGGGTAAGAGTAACACCTAAAGAAGGACCTCAGGCTGGCACATGCCTCTAATCCCAGCACTCACGAGGCTGGGGCAGGGAGGATCTCCCTGTAAGCCTGAGGCCAGCCTGGGCTGCAACAGTGAGCTCAAGGCTAGCCTGATGTGCACAAACAGACCCTTTCCCAAAATACAAAAACAAAACAAAACAAAAACCCAACAAAAAAACCCCTCAGGTCCAATGTATATTGAAACTAAAAATAAATGCAGAGTTGTTTTGTTTCCTAAAGCAGGGTTTGAAAAAAAAAATTACTGGATCCTCCCATCAACAGTTACCTACTTGTTGAGTTGTTTTGGAAACACTATGAACAGAATTTGATGGCTTGGGAAGAGCTGCAATTATCTGTTTTCTATATGCTTTAATTGGCCCATCTTTGGTCCACAGGAACCCTTTGGGATCGCTTCCTGAGTCTTTCCCACACACGCCTAGTAGTGGTTGAAAGCTACTTTGCCTTCTGTAAATATTTATGGATGAGAAAAGGTGAAGGCTGAGGTTTGCTAAAGATGCTGGTATGAAAAAAAGTATAAAGCATGACTGGTCATGACCTGGTTATGTCGCAAGGTGATGATGGGCTGAGAGAGACTTCTTGTACTATTTTCTTACGTTTGTATGTTTACATTTTTCAAAATAAAAAGCAAAGATAAAAGAAGTCAAGCTTACGACTTTCAAAATAGAATTTTGAAATCCTTAGCAAAATAGTCCTCAGATGCCTGGACTTGTTGGGAGACAGAGCTGCGTGTTCCAGGCGCCCAGGCTGCCTTCCCTGAGCAGCAGTGAGCCAGGGCCTGAGGACAGGACGCAGCCTGCTCCGCGTCCTTGGCAGCCACAGGGACGCGGCCCACAGTCTCCGGCGAACGCGAGAGTGGAAGAAGGTCACGGCGAGGGGCCGTGCCCAGGGAGCCCGAGCCTCGCCGGCCCTCTGCGTCGCCCCCGCAGCTGGCGCTCTCCTCTCCCACGCCCTGCATCCGGTCCTCTAATCCCCAAACAGGTCCGGCTCAGTTTCTCCTGGTCCAGGGAACCTCGCTTTCCAGAGAGGGCAGGGAGGAGCCCGAGCCGAGCCCCGAGGAGGATCCGAGCCCTCGCGGCGGGCTCAGGAGGCTCTGCCCGCAGACCTAGACGCTCGGTCCCGGCGCGCCCGGAGCCTGCGGACACCGCTGCAGCCGCCCACGCCGCGCCTTCCGGCGGCGCCTGGCTCCGTGCGCGGTACGTGACCCCAGAGGGACAATCGGCGCGGGGTGCCCGCGGATGACCCCAAAGTTTACGGCACTTTCGGGCGTGGGGCCCGGCGCGC
>NW_004524620.1:13794542-13802106 GCF_000260255.1 Octodon degus | reverse complement strand
TGGGGGGCGCGTGCGGGTCCGTCCCCGCGCCGCCGGAGCCCGCGGACGCGGCCGAGCCGGGCGCATCCCCGCCGGGTGAGGCGCTGCCCTTCGCGGCTGTTTTCCTGTGAACCCGCTAGGGAAAGTTTGGGGCCACGCGAGGCGAAGTTGGGGCGCGCCTGGGGCTCGCTTCACCCGCGGAGGGCAGATCCCGGGGAGCCGGGCGCGAGGGCAGAGGGAGCCCGGTTCCGACGCAGCAGCGCGGCGCCCCGGAGCGGGTCGCTGCGGGCCGGGCCGGCGAGGTAACCCTCCCGAGCTCGGAGAGTGGCTTCCTCGCTGGGGCGCAGCGCCCACATCCGCAGCCAGCCCGGGGCGCGGTGGGCTTGGGTCGTGTCTGGAGCCGCCGCAGCTCAGCCTGCAGGGACCGGGACTGAGCGCCGGCTAATCGCTGGTTGTATGTGGCGTCTGTTCAGTGAGCTTATTTTACACCTGAGATGATCTGGGTGAATGGCTCTAAAATGAAATCACTGATACAGGAAAAGATGTTCTTAAAAGATAATTAAAAAGAGGAACTCTCACTGTGTCAGCTGTCCTGTCTGCTTATCTTATCAGTTTTTCTGTGGAATCAAGAATGAAAATCCTGCTGTACATATCTAACCTATAAAAGGTTCAGTATTGGGGTTGAGGCAGATTGTGTGGACAGAATATAGCTATTCCTTGCATATTGTTTATGGAATACCCTACTTGTTATTTTACTGCATGAGCACTTGTTTAAGCTATTTGAAGTAGACCAAAGGTGTTTCTCTTAAGGCTTTAGTAGAAAACAGCATGTAGACGTTTTAAGAAAACAGGTTGTTCATGTTACCAGGACAGTTTTTTGCAAAGTTAAATTTTTGAAGAGCTACTTTTCTGCTTCTGATATAGGACTTTTCATGAACCGTGAGATCTTGAGATTTCTGCATCTCAAACTCAACCCTTTCCAAAGGACAGATTAAATCAGAAAAGTGTATGCACAATAGAGAATTATGTAATTGGACTAGAAGGAAACACAGGGAGTAAGAGTCCCTTGTCAAGAACCTAGATATTTCTGAAAGAAGGGGGATACTTTTAGCCCTGGAAGATGTTGTTACACGTTTTAAGGTGAAGAAGCTGATTGTCTTCTATTAGTATAGTATAGTATTTTTATACTTATACACATCTCTGCTTTTACATCTAATGTTGGATTTACCAAGACGGTTGTAAGTCTAAGTGCCAGCTGTTTGTCCCTTCCGCCTCTAAGTACCGCATGGGTGGTAACTCACCTTAAAGCAGCCCTGTGAGGCTAAGGATGTAGTCCGCGAGGCGCAGCTTGCTGAGCCCCGCTTGAGGCCAGGTGGAGCACTTGCCTAACGGTCTGTCTGCAGCACTGGGAAAGAGGAAAAACAAATCAGCAACCTGGACGTTAGGAACTGGGGAGAGAGAGGAGTTATGTAACTTACCCATGACTGCAGGACTGGACTTTTTCACATCTGTGAAGTTCTTTCTGTGTATAAAAAAAGATGTGATTTGTGTCATTTACTTACTCTTGTTTCTACTCTTATTTTAGCATAAATGAAGAGAGCTTCCCGCGAAGCCTAAGAGGCCCTGACTGTGGAGGTGCCGCATGAGGGCTGGTAGCTGAAACGGGAGGAAGAGCACGACTGAGCCGTCCCTTGGATCTGAACTTTGAAGATCACCAGCTCCACCACAATGCCCACGATGGATCTTCATCAGAGCACCACTGTCAGCCTCCCTGAGAAATGGTGTTTGGAGGCCTCACTGCCCGGCTGCAGGAGACAGCGTATTGTGAGGAAAAAACTGAAGTTAATTCGGATCTTAGGCCTTTTCATGGGCCTGGTAGCCATTAGCACTGTTCCATTTTCAATCAGTGCCTTTTCTGAGACTGACACACAGAGCACAGGAGAGGCCAGGGCTGTCAGTGGCACTGGTGTGGCACACAGTTACCATCAAAGGACACTCTTAGATTTAAAGGACGAGATTTGGGATTACACTTCGCAGCCACCTCCTTCTCAGGAAGGCAAGTCTGAGAACAGTACAGATCACGCTCAAGGAGACTACCCTAAGGATATCTTTTCCCTTGAGGAGCGAAGAAAGGGTGCCATTATTCTCCATGTTATAGGAATGATCTACATGTTCATAGCCTTAGCCATCGTGTGTGATGAGTTCTTTGTTCCTTCGTTGACCGTCATCACTGAAAAGCTCGGCATCTCTGACGATGTGGCTGGAGCTACCTTTATGGCTGCAGGGGGGTCGGCCCCAGAGCTTTTCACGTCCCTCATAGGAGTGTTCATTGCCCACAGCAACGTGGGCATAGGCACAATCGTAGGTTCGGCAGTGTTCAATATCCTCTTTGTTATTGGGATGTGTGCTCTGTTTTCTAGAGAAATCTTAAACCTAACATGGTGGCCACTCTTTCGGGATGTGTCCTTCTACATTGTTGACTTGATCATGCTGATTATATTTTTCCTGGATAATGTTATCATGTGGTGGGAAAGCATGCTTCTCCTAACAGCTTACGTTGGCTATGTGATTTTCATGAAGTTCAACGTCCAAGTAGAAAGATGGGCGAAGCAAGTGATAAGTCGCAATAAAGTCGTCAAAGTGGCAGCCCCAGAAGTTCAACCAAAGGTTGGTGGTGATGGTTTTTTATTCAGTGCTTTTCCTGACCATAGTTCTGAATTGCTATTTTTGAGATCTGCAACTTCTTCTGATACGGTAGCATTTGGGGCTGTAGGGAATAGTAGATTGCACTCTATGGTTTTGTGCCAGACTAACACGACAGTATAAAAGATAATGTGGGGGTGTTCTTCTAGATGTCCGTCAGGTTCCCCTGCTACTGGCTTCAGAATAAAAACATTTGTGCAGATGGGTTACATAAGCATCCCAGAGCAGATTCAGCACTTAGCAGCCTTTCAGCTTTCAGGGAGCTAGGCTTGCTGATTCTGAGAGCAGTTTGATATTCATGGGAAAGCGTGTGCTTCGTGGCAAGCTGCAGGGCTTTTGCCTGTTACATGGGCACATGGGAGTTACGCAGAGCCATCTCTAAAGGTTGTTGCCCAGTCACCAGCCTGGGGCCAAGGATCTGGCCCTCGGAGTGGTCGTGGTTGCCTTGCTTTTTACTTTATTTGGCAGCAATGGGGCTGGAGCCCACAGCCTTGTACTTGTAAGGCCAGTGCTGTCGCTGAGCTTTGCCCTCTAGCCCCATTGCTACTTTTTTGGTCTATACAATCATATTTCAGATCACTTGACCAGTATCTAATTAACATGCACGTAAAGAGAGTCACTGCCCAGCCCTGCCACCTGCCTCTACGATAGAGGCCAGTTTTGGTCACCCTAGGACACATGGCCCAAGGTTTTTACAGTAGAGTAGGAGGGAGTTTTAATGAAAGTAGTGACGGTCCTACTGCTTAGTGGAGAAGCAGATTGATAAAGCACTTACAAGAAAATAATTTGCAAAAATGTGAATTAAAAAAATAATACATAAGTAACATCAGTAAAATTTTGTGTATTGCCACGATGCAGTCCTGGTTATAGCTTAACAGTAGAATATCATCTTTGAGTATGACTTTAAACAGAAAACCCAAATACTGTATGTACATAGGTTTCACGCTGTTATCTGAAGAAATTCTCATGTATATAAAAAACAGCTATCTGAGGAGGTGTAAAAGATTTTGCCCACTAAGAAAGAAAAAAAGATACTACTTCAAGTGTGCATAATTATTTTATAGTCAAGTTGAGTAACTATCATTTTTAGCAGCCATGATGTAGAAACAAAATCAGGAAAACAAGATATAGAGGAAAATATATAGAAGTGACTTTCCTGTTTATTGCATACAAAGGGGGCATGTTCTCGTACTGTATTTTTCCACATACCTCTCAGTGCATGGTTGCTTGTTAGAAATTGTAGTATAAAAAATCACTTAGCAAAATATGCAGCAATCATGCATCTGGATGTGCCAAATGGGTGCATCCCCTTGTGGGCAGAGGACAGGGCCATCGCTAGAGCCTCGCTCTGCCTTCCCTAGTTTGGAACCAAAGGGATGCACCTCCAGACCCTCTCCTCAAGCCCGAGTGGGTGAATCAATAGTCTCAGTTGATTCAATCAGAATAATAAATTATTATGAAGGAAAGGCATATTTTTAGAGGCAGAGAAATAACTTGGTGACTTAGAAATAAGTTGGGCACATCACCAGTGAAAGGTCTTTGGGAAACTGCGTACTTTTTTATAACACTGCAGCTCAAGTCCGTAAACTTAGATGCACACCTTGGTTGCAGGTTGTGCTAGCAACATCAGAAAGGGGCTTGCAGAGGAATCCAGTGGGGTGTGTGAAGCTGGAGGAGAGTTTGATTCTGATGTTAGGGGTGGCGGGAGTACATTTAGAAAGGAAGGTCTTAGGTCCAGGTTGCAGGCTACATTTAATCAGTCATAAAACATTCGTCAAAATAGTTCTGGCAGGATTGCTAGCTATGTGGTTAAGCCTCTGTCATGTCCAGCAACATGTGAGTCAGCAGTTCAGACTGACATTCTCTAGCAGCTGTCCTTCAGATCGTGTTTGTGCTATGCTCAATACTCTTTGATAATTTATAAATTCTGAATATCACATAATGTTTTTATGTATTTAGTGCAGTGTCTACAGGGTCTCACTACACAGATCGGACTTGTAGTAATTCTCTTGTTTTCAGCCTCCCAAGTGCTGGGATTACAGGCGTGCACCACTGCACCCAGGCTCAATCACTGTCTCTGCGCCGCGGGAGTGAGGCCAACATGGCAGGCCAGGAATCGACCCTTAAGCCCCTGCGCCTGTCTAAGTAGGCGCTTTATCTGCTGAGCTATTTATCATATAGAATCAAGTAATTATTATAAGAATCAAATAATTCTTTCAAAATCATATCTTCAGTTGCCTAAGTGCCTGCCTAGCAAGTGCAAGGTCCTAAGATCTATTCCTGGTCCGAAAACAAAAGCATGTCTTATTCTTAACTATTTCTCCCACTTCCGATTCCCTCCACATGTTCTTGTATTACTTTTCTTTTAATGCCAACTAGTTGGAATTTATTCCATTTAATTATAATTGTCTCTTTTGGCATTTCATAACTAACAGAAATGGACTCTTTCACAAGCCATGTCTTACTGGATATACCCCACCCCCAATGCAGGACAGTTGTACCACTTTTTAGATGGAGTAATGCGCCATGTATGATTTCTCTTAGGAATTCATGTTTGAATTTTTGCTGGGATTCTTTTTCAGCAATTACTGCTTTTATCATATTCCTGATTACAGAATCCGATGGAAGTTTGCTCTCCACTCCGGGAGCATAAGGGGTCCCAGGGCTGGATCCCTGAGTGTGGCCACACAGCCTGTGGTCTGCAGAGTTAACAGCTGGCCATGTAGCCTGGCCTTCCTACAGATCAGTGCTCTGACACAGTCATAATGCTTAGGAAAAGACCATAAGCCACGTGTGACCATCAGTGGGATCTTTGGGTGGTAGTCAAGAATTTGGAAAGTGTGATACTAAGCATATTTTCATGTAGACTAACTTCATTGTCTTATTTGTACAATTACAGTGCATGGGAAGTTGAAAAAGTAGATGAAACAATTGTACATATTCTCTTACACATTATCAGATGGCTCTTGTCAAAGAATTGTCACTGCTGGGCTGTGAGCGGTGAAATAGCTCTTAAGCTACTTGCTTCATGAACAAGTTGAAATCTTAATTTGGTTCCACTGGGGCTGACACAGGCCACGAGGCAATGTGGAGCCTAAAAGTGTGAGGTCTTGTTGTTTTCATCAGGTAGTATATGCCACCTGTGTGTGGTTCTGAAATTTATTGTTACTATTTGTTTTTTTAATGATACCACTGTCTTTTCTAGAAAGTTGTAGTGCCAGTATGTGGGAGAAACCCCAGGACTTTGGTGCAGGCAGCGAAGAGCTTTCGGCCCTGCTGTGCAGTAAGCCCAGTAGCCTCGGAGAAGCCATTGAAGCTCACTGAGCCTCAGCTGCCTGATTTGGAGAATGAGGCAAACAGCAGCTGCTTTTTGAGGCTGGAAAGACGCTCACGTGGATGTTAGGCATCTAACGCAGTCCTTCACATTTGCTTGTTGAACAAGTGCCGGTTCCCTCCTTTCATGTTCTGCTCTTAAATGAAAAGCGAATCAGGATGAATTATTTTAGGTTTGCAAATTACAAAGCAGTCCTTGAAGGTTGAATTTACTCTAGTGAATCATTGAGTTAAGCAAGTTTTGCACTCTTTAGAGGCATATAATATTTGTCATATTACAATATTCATAAGGCCTAATTCCTATACAATGAATATACACGTCTAAATATTACTGTAATCTCCAAGAAAACCTCCAAAAACTTTTTGGGCCTGGAATTTTATTGTAAAGGATTTTGTTTGAAATAAGAAGGCCATTGGCTGAAGTTCAGAAGTGTCTGTACTAAGCAGAGACTTTTCTACTCGTAAACGACAGTGCCATCTTCTTAAAGTGTCTCTATAGCTGGTTAGGAATAAGTTTGAACCATAGAGGATAAGATTCAGTTGAGCTGCTGGGATCCAGCGCACTTTGCGGAGTGCCCGGCTGGATCCTAGCATGCTGCCCATCTGGTTGGTGCTAGGCTGTTACAGGCTGGAAAGCAGCTGTCCATGGTATTTAACTTCTTAGGCTCAGTGCTGTAATCTGACAGCAAGTCAGCCAGGTTCTAATAAAGGAAATGATCCAAGAAAAGATGCCTAAAGCTGGATCGTTGGAGTGGTAAACCCCTTAGCAATTCAGGTGTTCCTTGTTTTGTTCAGTTTGTGTGTTCCTGCATTTTGCAGTTCAAATTGTTAATTCATATTCTTGGGAAAATCAGAATGAAAACAACATGCACTAAAATTCCTTATACAATGAAGTGATTCTTCTAATGTAGCAAATCATTAATAATTTTGTTATTTACACATGTGCAGCTCCAAGCTTGCTCCAGATTCAGAATCTATTATAGAACTGAACCCACTCAAGACAAGATAATCCTTGCATAAATGAAAGTATGTATACTGATTGTCAGAATAGCAATCTGCTAGTTTAAACAAAATGCAGCTGTATTCTGTTTATGAGAGATTTATCTAAGACAAAAAATATTGAAGGGCTGGGGAGATAGCTCAGCAGTCTAAGCGCCTGCCTGGCAAGGGCAAGGACCCGAGTTTGACCCCCAGTACTGCATGCTGTGCCAGCCACAGCACTGTGCTGCACGCCTGTAATCCCAGGCTGGGGAGGCTAAGGCAGGAGGATCACTATGAGTCTCAGCTGTGTAGTGAGGCCCTGTATCAAATAAATTTTTTTAAAAAAAGAATATTGAAAATGAATGCATGGAAAAAGAAAACATGTAAACCAAAGTAAAAGGGGAATCAAAGGAAAGAAAATTTAGACATTAAAATTCATAATTAGATGCCTATGAATATAGTACATGTGTTTATACAGGGAGAGAGCACGGGGTATCTGCCTTACTGTTTCCCTCTATCACTGCATGCAATTCTGAGAGTGAACAGGGCACTTCGAGAGACCCAGGAG
>NW_004524620.1:13790347-13794268 GCF_000260255.1 Octodon degus | reverse complement strand
TCCCCCTCCTTCCCCTTCTTCCCCTCCTCCTCCTGCCCCCTCCCCACTCTCCCTCCTTGGCTTTGAACCTGACAGTCAGTTGGTATTTTGATTTGAATAAAGAATGACATTTGTATGTTAAGGTCCTCCTTGGGTGGTGGAAACAAAGAACCACTATGTGTGTGTTTGGCACATTTTTTCATTCTTTTATTTTCAGCTTTCTTTTGCCTTAGATAAATCTCACAAACAGAAGATGCTGACATTTTGTTTAAACTATCAGATTATCATTCTGATGGTCATTGTCTTTAACTGGAGGGTGTAGTTCATTCGCACTGATTGTGATTGCCGTTGTACTTGAATTTCTTCCTATCATGGTATTTCATGGTATTTCAGCTTGCTCTGGTCCTTCCATAGCTTTCTCTTACCCTTTTAAATTGCATTTTAAAAATTTTATTGGTACACATTCACAGTGAATGACGATGACTCACCATGGGAGCTGGTGTGCGCGCAGAACACACCTTCATTATTTTACTTCCTTGCTTTCCTTCCCCCTTCCATCCAGTTCTTGGTCCTTCCCCTTTTGCAGATCTATTATCTATGTGTTCTTTTGATTTTTAATATATTTATGCTTTGAGTTTCACATCTGGAGAAACCATGGGGCTTTTCAGCTTGTGTGTCTGATTTATTTCACATAATACTCTATTCTCAAGGGATGTCCATTTTCCTACAAAGGACTCATGTTAATCCTTATTTATGAGAAAGTGGTATTTCATTTTGAATAAATACCACAATCTCTTTGTCCATTTATGTTTGAACATACAGGTTACTTCTAGGATTTAACTACTGTGAGTTCTGCTATATGCACATTTCACTGCAGTGCAAGGTCTTCAACTCTTTAGGAAGATGTCTAAAACGGGGGTGGCTGGGTGCAATGGTATTCCCGTTGAGGGTTTTGGGGGTCTCCAGACCGATTTCCCTAGTGGCACTCTCCTCTACATTCCCACCAACGATGTAGAAAGATTTCTTGTCTCCTGCGGTTCCACCAGCGTTTGTCGTCGTCGTCGTCCTCATCATCTTATTATTATTATTATTATTATTATTATTATTATTGCTGTACTTTCTGGAGTGGGATAAAACCTCAGTTTTGCGAGATGTTGGGCATTTTTTCATATATTTATTGGTCATTTGTACTTTTTCTGAGAAGTGTCCATTCATTTCTTGTTTTCTTTTTTTCTTTTTTTTTTTTGGCGGTACCAGGAATCAAACTGAGGACACTGCACTTGCCAGGCAGGCGCTTACGCCACTGAGCTATGTCCCCAGCCCTCATTTCAATTTTTGGTTGGATCTTTTATTTTAGCATTTTAATTTTTTTGAGTTCTTTCTATTTTAGATATGAGTCCTCTGAAGAATATTTGGCAAAAAAGTTTCCCATTCTGTAGCTTGCCTGCTCCTTGTTCACAGTGCGCAGGCTTTTTAGTTTGCAGTGATCCCATTTGTGATTTTTGGTGTTACTTCTTTTGCAGTTGGGGTTCTGTTCAGAAAGTCCTTGCCTATGCCTAAGTCTTCCGGAATATTCCTTATATTATTTTCCAGAAGATTATTTGTTTTAACATTTAGATCTTTGACCCATTTTCATTTATAGTCTTGTACACAGTGAGATGTATGGGCCAGTGTCGCTCTTCTATGTGAACATGGCCAGCTCTCTCAGCACCATGTGCTAACGGGGCTGTTTTTCCTCCAGCACGTATTTTTGGCTCCTTTGTCAAAGACCAGACACCTGAATCCGTCTGGGGTTGTCTCTGCATCCTCTGTTCTGTCCCACTAATCCACCTGCCGAATTTCGTGCCACTAACACTCTCTATCACTGTAGCTTTGTAATGTAGCTTGTAGTCTAGCACTCTTGCTTTGCTTTTGTGGCTCAGGGTGACTTCCACAGTTCTCTGCGTCTTCTCATTCCATATGAACTTAGGGTTGTTTTCTCTAGTTCTACAAGGAACAGAGTTGGGATTTTAGGTATAGATCGCATTACATCTGTGACACGCTTGGGAAGCGTGGCCGCTGGCAGCACTGGTCCTGCCTTCCGGGGGAGAGCAGAGAGTCTCCCCTTGCTGGCACCCTCCTCAGTCTGCTTTCTGTCAGAGAGCTCTGGTGGTGTTACAGAAGTCGCTCATTCCCATGGTTATTTTAATTCTGAAGTATTTGATTTTGATCAAATACTTGCTCAAATACTTGGTCTTTTGTGAATGATGCTGTTTTACTAGTATCTTTCTGAATGAGTTAATTGTTGGTGTATAGGAACGCTATTGATTTTTTATGTTGACTTTGTATCTTGTGCATTACCGAATTCCACTGTTAGTTCTAGAAGTCTTTCGGCAGAATTTCTGGGCTTTTCTATGCAGAGGATCGTTTCATCTGCAAATAATAATTTGAACTTTCATATATACATGTATGAAAGGATATGAAGGACTATACATATCTCTCTATGTAGGAATATAGACATATGCCTTTTATTGCCTTCTTTCTCTTGCCTGATTGCGCATGCTCATGTTTTTCATACTGTATTGAACAGGAGTGGCTATAGTGAATGCCCTTGTTTTGATCCTGATTTTAGAGTCCCCATTTAATGTGATGTTGGAAGCAGGCTTGTCATAGATATCTTTCATCGGATTGAGATAAGGTACTTCTATATCTTTTTTAGGTATCTTATCATAAATGGGTGCTGGATCTTGTCAAAGGCCTTTTCTGCATCTAACAAGTCAGTCATGAGATTTTGTCCTCCTTCTGTTTAAGGGATATATTACGTTTGCTGATGTACGTGTATTGAGCCACCCTTCTGACCCTTGCATGAAGCCTGCCTGGTCATGGTGTGTGGTGTTTTGGAGGATCTGTTGTATTCTGTTTTATCTTATTGAGGAGTTTCATGTCTGTGTTCATTGGTCAGCAGTTTTCTTTTTTTGGTTGCATTTTGTCTGATTTTGGAGTCCAGGGATGGTTTCAAGAGTGCTGCTTTCTTTTTAGTGTCATTAAAGAATCAGAAGAATTTCAAAATCTTCCCTAAAGTTCTTATAGAATTCAGCAGTGAATCCATTCGGGTTCTGAGCTTCTCGTAAGTAGTAGACTTCTTAATAACTTCATAAATTTCATTGCCTATTATTGGGTTATTCAGGGTTTTTGTATCTTCTGGGTTGTTTTAGTAATTCATTTGTATTTAAGAATCTATCCATTTGGGGCTGGGGAGATAGCTCTGCAGTCTAAGTGCCTGCCTGGAAAGTGCAAGGACTGGGGTTCAATCCCCAGCACCCCATGCTAGGCTGACCCTACGCCATTCTGGCCACTGAAAATGGGCATAGTGGCATACACCTGTAATCCCAGCACTGGGGAGGCTGAGGCAGGAGGATCACTATGAGTCTGAGCTCCATAACGCGACCCTGTATCAAATAAATAAAGATAAAAAAAGAAGAAGAATCTATCCATGTTTTCTGCACTTTCCAGTTTATTGGATGCAGGTTTTGGAGGTAGTTACCTATAGTCTTCTAGATTCCTGTGAGGTCTGCTGCGATTTTGCATTTTTTATTCTCATTGCTTTGATTTGAGTTCTCTCTCGATAAGATTGGGCAAGGGTATTTTATTATTTTATTCTTTAAAAGAAACAGCTCTTTTTATGAAAAAGTAAAAAAATTCATAACAAAATAGGAAACAATAATTAATACACTATGTGCTGTTATTTACATAGTAGTTAGTATACAAAACATAAATTAGAAGATTCTTACAAGGGAAGAAACAAACAGTAACCTAAAACTTTCTTTTCATTGATCTAAGATAAACTAATAGTGTAAATTAACAAATAGGCATATATATTAAAATACTTTTGAAACAATACAATGTGTGATTTGGACTTCTCTCTACTCTCTCTCTCTCTCTCTCTCTCTCTCTCCCTCTCTC
>NW_004524620.1:13785762-13790233 GCF_000260255.1 Octodon degus | reverse complement strand
TCTCTCTCTCTCTCTCTCTCTCTCTCTCTCTCTCTCTCTCGCTGTGTTCTCCAGTTGCATCCCTTTCCCTACAGATGCCTCAGGCTTATCTTTCTTTGCCGCAGCACTTACCCTGTTCTGCATAAATGCCGTGTTCTCCTTGTCCATTTGTCTATTGGTGAACATTATCTTACTTTTCTCATTGCTGAGAAAAAAATGCCTGACTGCCAAAGTTAAAGGATGAACGGTTTATTTTAGTTCACCGTTTGTGGAGGCTTCAGTCCATAGTTGTCTCACTCCACGGCATGGTGGCACGTGTGCCTCTCAGGGAGAGACAGCCCACAGCGAGCGGCAGAGGGCAGCAGGCAGCAGCAAGCCTCCCTTGCCCTTTTTATCCCGTTCAGGCTACACCTTAGGGTGGATCTCCCCGTTAACCACACCGAGAGCAACGATAAGCTGATGAGCACACTAATCCAGTTCCATACACCCTTCATCCCTGTACCGCACACCTGAGATGCAGCCGCATCTGGAAGCTGCCCTGGGAAGTACGTGTGGCCTTGGGGGGACACCTGGACATTGTTTCCACAATCTAACTATTATGCGTTGTGCTGATATAAATGTGGTTATGCATATCTCCCTGTAATATGACGATTTTAACTTTTTTGGGAAGAGACCTAAAAAGGGGTGACTGTGTCATATGGAATTGTTTTGTTTTGTTAATGTCTATATTTTGATTTTTGAGGAATCTCCACATTGATTTCCATTTATAGTAGTTTACATTCCCAGCAACAATGTAGCATTCCCCCACACACCCTGGACCGTCTCACCTACATTTGTTACTATTTTTTGATGATAGCCGTTTGCTGTGGCAAGATCTCTGATGGCCATATAGAAGTTATTTTTCTCTAGCTTCCAAGACCAAATACTCAATACTCAAGGTCAAATGGAGAAAAGGTTTATGTAGCTCACGGTCTGTGGAGGTTCCAGGCTGTACTCCACTGGCTCCAGACAAGGCTGCATGTGGCAGAGGGCAGCATTGTTGGTGGAGGAGGACAGCAAAAGCAGCAAGCGAGTGCGTGGAGGACCATCTGGACAGCCCTGCTTGAAAGAAGGTTGCCAAATGGCAGTCACCATTTTGGCTAAGCCTGGCCCTAATTTGTATTGTATTACAGAGCTGTGTTTTGATGTGTGATTTTTCAAACTCTGAAACACAATAAAGAAATATGAGAAGAAAAAAAAGGAAAAGAAAAGGAACAGAGGACCCCCAAAAAAGTGAAGAAAAATAATTCCAAAAATTGTCCTGTGTGATTTTGAATGTCTGTTTCTTTCTGGATTCTCCTGTATTGGAATCCATGAGATGTGGCAGAGGGACAGTGACCCCAAAACTGCCCCAGCCTGTGGTATGTGGACGACTCTTCCTGCACATCTCCTCTCCGCGTATTGCAGAGGTGATTTCAGGCATCCTGCCTGGCCCAGCTGTCCCGCTGGGTGCTGGGCGGGGCCACCCAGCGGCCTTACCCCAGGTGGCAGTCACGCCTGGGCCTGTGTCCCTGTGTGCGTGCGTCCCGTGTTGCAGCTGGTTATGCCTGGCTTTACAGGCTGTGGGTTTTTGTCGCACCTCGCCCGGCCCCGAAGATCCACTGTTCATACACCCTGCTGTGGGAGCTGGCCCGCCAGGCATATCCTTGCCTGCGCTGGCGTCCACGAAAGGCAGGTGGACGCTGTGCTGGACCTAGGCAGCTGGCTTAACCAGGTGCTGGAACTGATGCAAGGACTTGTGGACTCAGGCCCCAGGAGGGGCCCGCATGCCTGGCCTGGCGCTCACCGTAAACCTCTGTGCCTTGCCAGCCGGATAAACCTCTCCGGTGGCCCCCCACTAGCCTGTGTCCTCCCCACAGCGGTCTCCAGGGGCAGCTTCCACTCAGCGGTGTGGAGACGCCGACACCCTGAACTGCAGCTGGTCTGCGGCTGTTGCGTTGCCGGTCGGAAGCCGTGACCCGCTTTCCAAAGGGCCCGTGCTGAAGCCCTCACTGATACGTGGCTGCTGCACAGAGCTCTCCTTCGCTGTTACGTACCCACCCTGTGAAGGCGTCGTGTTCAGAGTACAGCTCCACGCTGGCTCTGCCGGTCACCGTACTGCTGGCCTTTCTTCTGGATGGGGCTGCCGCCAGCCCACGGTCTCCCCCTGGGACACCCGCCTGGCCTCCCAGCGAGGTTCCCCGGCCCGGGAGCCAGGCAGGGCATCCGGCCCGGGAGCTCTTTGCTGCTCTGGGCCGCGCTGCTTCTCCACCTGCTCTGGAGTTTCCAGTTTTCCTCTCAGCTCCTTCCTACTTCCCAGAAATCTACTTTTTTTCTTTGTCCTTGTTTTTTCTTCACTAAGTTGCTGTTTTCCAGGTTTCTAGATTCCTGGCCTTGAAGAATATAGAATATAGAATAGTGATCAAGAGATTCTAATATGCATAGGAAACTGAATGAAAGTATCTAAGTTCTTCCCGTGTGGTCTTAGGTTATCCTTTCTTGCCAGGCTCTACTCTGCCAGTTTTAGTTCCCTCTGAACAACTGGTAATTTGTCAAGTAAAACCTTCATCTAATAAAATATAATGCTGATATTAGCTGAAGAGGTAAGCTTCCCCAAAACATGTATTAAAACGTCATTCATGAGTGGTATTTGACAGTGTCAGTAACTCCACATGTTTTGTTCAGAATCCCTGGAATCCCAGGGATTTGAGGAGTGAAAGTAACTAAATTTGTGTAAATCTCTCTTCCTCTGTAATAGTCTGGAACTTGCACACTGTGTTTCTTCCTTTGCTGTCTACCTGGGAAATTCTGATAGTTCGCTAACCTGACACCAATACGTATCTCAGTTAGAAAAACCCAAGAATCTTGGAATGTTTTAACACAGTCACCTCTTCTATATTGCAGAAGATTTTAAGTTCAGGATTTAAGATTGAACTTGATGTTTTATAACAGCTTTATTGAGCTATAATTCATTCTTTAAATCCACAAATTAAATTGTCATCATATCATCAGTGATTTTAGATTTCCAGTCATTGTCACTAATTTTTCCCACTTCATTCCTTTTTTGTATATCAGACCTTTTCCTCCTTGATTTTCCCTGTACTCATGATATACAGTACATTCTTTATAACACTTTAAATCAAAAATTGGTTAATAGTAAACACTTGTAATGTTGGCTGAGAAATGTTTTCCTTTTTCTTGAAAGATATGGGTAAAAAGATGGTCTGGTGTATTTTGAAAAATTTTATATTTACTGATGAGAAGACGACTGTCAGTGGCTATGGTGCTCCTTTGTGAGGAATCTCTTTTCTTTTTAAGTACTTTTAATGCTTTCTCTTCGTTTTTGCTGTTGGGCATTTTCCTTGGGCTAGCTCAGGTTGATGGTGTCGTTGCTGTGCTCCTGCCGGCAGCTCGTCGCGCTTCCCACGTCTGAGGATCGGGGCCGTCCGCCCGTTTCTCTTCAGCTGCAGTCTTCTCTGCGAATGCCTTCTAGCATCCCATTCCATGCGCCTGTGGCGCCGCATCAACCATCCTCCACAGTTTTTATCTGTTCTTGTTTTCTATCCACAATCCTCGTTCCATTCATTCGTTTACTCTTATAACCTCTCCTTTTCTGAGTTTTGTCTAGTAGGCACTAAAGTTCAGCTGTTCAGTATTTAACATTAATTATATTTAGAATAAAATGTAGTGATTTGTATTGAAATGTATGTGTTCCTTTGAACTTTACCTGTAGGCATGGATCGGCACCTGTGCTTCAGGGGCACTGCTCCGGAGAGGACTGCTTTTCTGAGAAGGGCCGGGTAGCGCTGCCGAGCGGGAGCCTTCTAACTGGAATGTTTGCTTGCACTCACTGAGTAAGGCTACGGTAGGGATTCTGAAGATCAGCCTCTCTGGCTCTCTTTCTTGCATGTGCACACATAACATATGCCAAAGTGGGTTGTTTCCCTTTCTCTTTCTTTTTTTTAAAATTAATTTTATTGAGAAACAAATAGCAATGAGACAGTTTCAAAACAGGTTAGTAGGACAGTTAGATAATTAATACATTGCATATTGTTGTCTTCATAGTAGTTATTCATAGTATAAGATGTAGACATGCTATCCAGTCCAAACACTATTAGGACAAATCTTTCTTCTCATTGAATTAAGAGAAAGTAGCTGTATATCTCTCCTATTTTGTATATACAGATACAAAATGGTCATTTATATCCCCCTTTTTTTGTTTAGCTTTATCAGAGATGGGTATTCCATTGCCATTTAAATATTGTAGGTATGGGAATTCAGCAAAATAATCCAATATAGTCCAGTAGTCCATAATGGTAGTGGGTTGTCCCTAGGACTGGCAATGTTAGAAGTTGTTGGCTTAAGCCAGTCAAGTTATGTTTCCCTTTTCTACTGAGTGAGATGGTTAGCCTTAGGGTTAGCTCACTGGGACGAGTAGCCTTCAGCTTGGCTCACTGGGACGAGTAGCCTTCAG
>NW_004524620.1:13784746-13785662 GCF_000260255.1 Octodon degus | reverse complement strand
GCTCACTGGGACGAGTAGCCTTCAGCTTGGCTCACTGGGACGAGTAGCCTTCAGCTTGGCTCACTGGGACAAGTAGCCTTCTGGTGGGCCAGCTGTGGACAGTGAGAGCTTCATCCCACAGGCCTCATGTGGATAACTTCTAAAACCCCAGTCCATATGCCACCATACAGGTGCATTTAGTTGGTGCTTACTTGGTGTTCTGGGTTCTAAAAGTCTTTAATTCCTCACTAACACAGTGGATATTTTATAAATATATTGAAAATATAATTTCCACCATTTTGAAGACTTACATATTGGGAAATTCTCTGAATGTTTTATCCATCATTTTGCCAAAAATATGTGTTTTGGACTATGAATTTATCAGAAGAGAACATATAACAGATAGATTAGCCGCGTCCTCCCAGAAGGCTTGTTGCAACCCTACGGTGATGGTGACGCTCCTCATCAACAGCAGCCCTAACAGCAAGAGTTCAGCCAAGTCCGTGCTGAAGCAGTTGTGACGGCGATCGTTGGAGCCACTTTCAATCTTGGACCTTGCTCTTTAGACAGCATTGCATACCAGGTACTAAAGTTTCATGTTCCCTGTATGAGCTTATACCAACGTGAACTGTGTACCATGCCCACATCCAAAGGTCATTGCGTGTAGTCCAGTGATGCCTCGCACGTAGTCCTTCAGCACTGTCATGTGGCCATGTGCACACACAGCACTTGTATTACCGGTATATTTAAATAAATTGAAGTTATACTATCTATGATAGTGAATATAGGCAATATTAACCTAACTTTTAAAATCTTGGCCTATTAAGAGCATGAGCTTGGGCCGGGGAGATAGCTCAGTAGAATAAGCTCTTGCCTGGCAAGCACAGGGTCCTGAGTTCAATCCCCAATACTGAAAGAAAAAAAAGAAAAAGAAAAA
>NW_004524620.1:13778959-13780556 GCF_000260255.1 Octodon degus | reverse complement strand
AACAGTGCTGTGCGGATCAGGGGAAGATCAGCCAGGACCCTGGGCCGCCTCAGCACTCATGGCTTCAGGCCGTGGAGTCCTGCTGGCCCCTCTGGCCCCGCAGCCAGATGCAGAGAGGAACTGGAAGCCAGGGAACACTCTGCTCCAGATTCACGGCTGTGCCGGCATCTGCAGTAGACACTGTCATCTCTATCTGCGTGTCAGGAAGCAGAGGATCCGGAAACAAATGAGGGTGAGGGTTCGGAGCTGTGGGGTTTGAGCCGCATTTGACCTTGGGACTGTTCGCGTGTGCTTTAGTGCTTTTCGTTGGGAAACTGGAAACATAGACCAAACAATCCTGCCAGCTATTCACCTTTCACGGTAGGCTGTGTTAAGCTAGTGACCTTCAGATTCCCTTTGTACCGTGTAACTCCTTCACTTTCTGCATGTTAGTGCTTCCCGAGCGCTGCAGCCATGAAGAACACAATTTCAGATACTGTGCTCCTTAGCTTGGGGGATCACAGTCCACAGACCCATTTACTCAAATTAGAGAAGATAAAGCCTTTCAAAACTTACTGCATTTTAAAGTTTTACATCAATACAGAACTTGATGCAACTGAACAAAAATGTCAGGATCTTATCTTTTAAATTCTCCAACGATAACTTCTCTGCAGGCTACCACACTAAGAAATTAAGTCCGTTGCCTAACATATGAACTCCTGTGTGAGACACACATATGATCCATGTGTACCTATACATATAAAAATAAATGGAAGCACTTTTATATTGTAATTGCCTGGCTCCCCAGTGGGTTGTGACCTGAGTTTCTAAGAATACCACGTCAGGGATTTCTGTTCTCCCTCTTCCTCTCAGCAGGTCTCCCTGCAAAGCTGTGGTAGCTGGATGCTGCCAGCTCTGTCTGATTGAAAGCTGCACGGGGCAGACCTGCAGACACTGCCCTCCTGGCTGCTGCGTGCCTTGGCGTGCTCCTGCGGCTGCCTGAGCAAGGCTGGCTTCTAAACTCAAGGAAGCTGCCTTTTGGGCCTGTGGTACCCTGCTCCTAGAGCCAGCTTCTCTTTTTCACAGTTTAGTTGAAGTTTCAGAGCCATGAACCTTTTTTCAGAGGAAATACTGGACTTGTAAAGTGTATGAAGCAGACATGGATGTTGTACTGGTGCTCTGGGAAGGGTTCTGAGCATCAGACCGTATTTAATGCCATCTTCACAGAGCCGTGCATCGGCAGGACCAGGCCTGGTGATGAAGCTTCTCTGCCCCCACCCACTAGCTGTACGGCCCCTACCAGCTGCTGCCCCAAGCGTCCCTTCTCTGAAAATGAGGACACTGGTTTATCTGCGAACCCCCAGCTGTTATTCCCCATGAATGGGAAAGAAACCAGTACAGCCACTTTAGGTATCCATGCAAGACTGGTTCCAGGACCTCCATGGATACCAGATTTCCCATCTAAAATGGCCTCGTAATTGGATGTAGCCTGTATACATCCTTCTATATATTTTAAGTTATCTCTTTTTCCTATACCTAATGCAGCATAAATGCTACAAAAGTAGCTGTTATACTGTATTGTTTAAAAAATAATGGCAATTTAAAAAGTTGCATGTTC
>NW_004524620.1:13769715-13778740 GCF_000260255.1 Octodon degus | reverse complement strand
AAAAAAAAAAAAAAAAAAAAGTCGTATATACTGGTTTGTAACTGTGCATCAACCAGGAGAAGCAATGGCCAGGTAAGGAACCCAGGCCGTGCTTCATTTGAGGTGTGTTTCCAGCTAAGAGCCCAGCGAAAGGAGCTCAGCACCTTTTTTTTTTTTTTTTTGGCAGAATCAGGGATTGAACTCAGGCCCTTGTGCTTGCCAGGGAATCATGTATTCCACCGAGCCATCTGCCGGCCCATCAGTGCCTTCCAAGGGTAGTGCGCATCCCTTCCCTGCCCACAGGGCCTCCTCGGAGGCTGGGCTCTGCCTGACGTTCTCTTCTCCTGCTTGACAGAGCTGAACTAGGCGAGCACACTGCAGACAGGAGTGCAGGCTCCTCTGCAGCTGTCCACCACTGGCAGCCTGTCCTCGCCGCTCCAGCAGAGTCAGGCTCCTCTCCTGGAGCCACTTTTCCTACTCTAGGCGCAGGTCAGTACTGAGCATTGTGTATCCCAGGAACCTGTTACTGTTGCCTGAGAGGCCTGTGGTGATGAGTAGTCAACACAGTGGAATTGCTCCTTATTGGGCCTGGGCTAGAATCTCACCTTCCCAGCCCTGTGACCGCAGAGGTGCTGCTTAACTTTTTGGGCATGTGCCTATCTATAAATTATGAAAACTATAGAATGTCCTGCATTGAGAGAGTGTCAGTTTTGAGGGCGAATAAGAAAAACATTTAACAAAGTCTGGCCCAGCCCTGCACCCCAGCCCACCTGCTGACCAGAGACGCTGTGCTCCTGCTCTCATCTGCCCTGATCTCCTCTCCCCAACCAGAGCGCCTCTCCCTCAGCCCCGACTGTCGTGGTGTGCTTTCCTCCTGCCGCTTCAGGCCTTCACTTTGCTTCCTAGCCCCCCATTCCCACGCCTCCCTTGCAGCCATTTGATTGTGTAGCCCCCAGCTGAGCGCTCCCCAGTGGTCAAACCCTCAGGGTCTGGAGTTTAGACCTGTACTTGCTCTCCCCTTATTGTTGCAGAGGACTAAGAAACAGCCTCCCTGTGTGCGAGGCCAAGCCCCAGTGAACCACGGAGTTACCCATTGCCTTCTCCTTGATGCCCTGGAATTGTATCTGCTTGTGTTTACAAACCTCACCAGTGTTTAATTCTAGCCTTTCACTAGGATGGCCACGGCCCACGTCTGTAGAGTTTCTTGCAAGTCTGTGACTGCCCTGGAGTGACCTGCTCCCTGTGACTTGGTAGCCAGCCTTGCCATTCGCGGTGTTGGGAACCTGGATCAGTGGCATAGGTGGAAGGGCAAAGAGCGTTTGATGCTTTGAGAAATTGATAACAATAGTGATGACTTCCTAATTAAAGAGCCGACCTGATCAGTCATAAAATGTAGCAGCTTATGTATTTAAGTCAGATGACAAGCAAAACCTTTCCTACTCAGGAGCAAGAGTCCCAAGAAGCCGCCAATGCCCTCAGGTGGAAGCGTGGCTGTGAGAGTAAGTAAAGGCGCTCTGTTCTCTGCGCCACAGTCTTCCCGTTACAGCCCTGCAGAGTTCTTGCTTTAGCTCTACGTAGTGTTTCTCTATCAGCTTTTTAAATAACAGTTCCTTTATTCCTCTTTTTAAAAAGAGAATAAACGATAACAAAATATTAGAAATGATAGAGTTTCATCAAATAAGTTGATATGGATTCAACAATGGTTGTTGGATTGCATATTGTTGTCTTCAAATTAGTTGTTCAGATTACCAGATATAGGCAAGCAGAGTTGGTCAGAAAGTTAAAAACGAAAAAAAAAAATTAGGCATTCACTGCTCCTTTCAGTAAACTGGCAGAAATCAGCAGTACAGTTATCCAGCTGGCCTGTGTACATCACGTGTGGGTTGTCCCCCTTCCTTCTTCCCTCCTCCCTTCCCTGCTCCCTGTCGTTCCCTCCCTTTCAGAGCTTCCTCCCCTTTCACAGCGTCTCTTGTGTGTTTCGAATTTATTTACTCTTTCAGGTTCTTACACTGGGAGGTTCTGGTGTATTTCAGTTATGTGTGTGGTCCCAAGTTGCACATAGAGGAAAGGCAGGATGGGCCGGGGTGCAGGCCGTGGCGCACGTGCCCGCTTGGCAGTGCGGGCTCCGAGTTGGACCCTACTGATTCCTCTCTTTCTCTCTCCTTCCACCCCCTGTAGCCGCTAATCTGCTTTCTCACCAAAGATTTGACAAGTTTGGTATTTCACGTAAATTGAACCATAATGTGTGACTTTTGGGTCTCGCTTCTTTCATTTAGTGCAGTCTACCAGGTTCACCCGTGCTGTCCCTTTTTGTAGCCAAACAATCTATCATTGCAACAATGCAGCCTATATTTTGTAGACATCGGGTTGTTTCCCTCTTTTGGTCATTATGAATAATCCTGCAGTGATCACAGGTTCCGTGTGCATCTGTGCTTTAATGTTCCTTGGTGTACACTTGGGAGTGGACTCTGAGTGTACACGGGCGTGTACACTCTGAGCGGTATGTTGACTCTATGTTTAACGTTTTGATGAACTGCCAGGTTTCCAAGGCTCCAGTCCTGCTTCTGTTCCTACTAACAGTATGTGAGAGTTCCGATTTCTCCACATCTTCGGTACCATTTTTTATTGTCTTTTAGGATGGACTTGTCCTTAGAGTATGAGGGAGCACCTCCATGTTATTTAAGTTCACGTTTCCCTGATGGGTGACTTGGTTGTCAGCTTTCCGTCAGTCTGACAGAAAACCTGAGACTGACAACCTAAAAGGAGAAAGGTGTGCTTCAGGCTTTCCAAGGTTTCAGCCCGCCGTTAGCTGGCTCCATCGCTCTCAGACTTTTGCAGTGACAGAGACATCAGGGGTGAGAAGAAAAATGGAGGACAGCTGTGCGCCTCATGGCAGCCCGGAAGAGGGAGTGAGAGGGGTGAGAAGGGTGGACGGAGGGAGGGCAGGAGCCAGGGCGGGGAAGAGGGCGGGCATCTGGATGTGCGAGGCATCCTCAGGCCTCTGTCCGCATTCAGGAATAGTCTTCTCCCTCAGCTGTTGTCCTGCAGCCTCTCATCTCTGGAAGCCCCCGAGGACACGCCCAAGGGGAGTTCCACTTCTCAGTCCAGTCAGGTTGACAGGCAGAATTAACTCTCAGGGACCATGGTGTCAGGCATCTTTTTCAGAGTTTGCCAGCCATTTCCGTGTCTTCTTTGGAGAAGTGTATTCAAGCCCTTCACCTTTTCTTCAGTGGGACCTTTTTGCTTGAGTACTGAGCTTTGCAGCTCTTTGTGTCACCTGGTTACCAGTCCCTCACTTGATTTATGACAGGCAGATCTTTTCTGCCAGTCTGGGTTTTCAAACACAAATGCAGTAGCTCTGGCTGGGAGCCTCTCGGACAGCAGGCCGCCCCGCGGTCCTGGAAGCAGACTTGCTGCTAGAACGACTGTGGGCTCTTGGATTAAGCCTAGAGCTGGCTCTCCCCAGGGAATAAGTTAGATCCCTTGAAGCTAAGGACTAGGGAAAGAGGCGGGCATTCCTTGGGTCCTCCGGGTGAGAACTAGGATTATGAATCTCCCGGAGCAGTGGGCCTGCGCCGTCTGTCATCCGATGCTGCGTCAGCCTTCTTTGGGCCCCCAGCTGCTCTGTCTTATTTAGGAGAATTTCTTGCCCTCGAAGCCCTCTTCTCACTTTTTTGCCCAGAAGCGCTCTCAGCAGAGCAGTTTGGCCACAGTCCTTTGCCCCCTAATGGGGGCTTGTGGACTGCCTCATTTTCTATCGGACATTGTTCTTAAGCTTTACATATCTCGTTCATGGGCCAGACCTGCAGAACTGTACCTTCTCCACTATATATCTGTAGGCCTGCCTCTCTATCTATCTGCCTATTGTAGGCCATAGGAGTAGTTTATTTATTTATTTTTTTTATAGAACCAGGGATTGAACTCAGGCCCTTGTGCTTGCCAGGGAAGCGCTTATTCTACTGAGCTAGTTCCCCAGCCCCAGGAACATTTGATTTTATCTTGAAGAAAATTTAGTAAATACATGGAGCTAAATACAATTTTAAAAAGCCAAACAAGCCAGCAGTATCTAGTGTGTTGGCCTCCACTGGGAACAGTCCCCCCACAACCCCGTTGGTACATATGTTCTGAGGGTAAAGACAATTTGCCACGTGATTTCCGTGCACGATTTGATGGACCCAGCAGTGTCCCAGGGGCCCAGGAGGCACCTACTTCCTGGCTTTAGCACGTGTCACCTGCACCACAACTGGCGGCCTGCTGGCTGAAGTTTCGTGGCCTTGAACAAGAGGCTGATTTATTTAAATAGAATTCAGCTGAGCCAGGCTGCTCGTCTTATGCTTACTGTGAAGGACCATTATAAACCTACTATTTTATGCCGCCTTTTATTTAAGCCCAATTAAATAGCCACAAATAGCTCTGACCTTGAAGTCTGTGCGAAGGTGAGGCGTGAGAACAGGCTTCGGAAGCATGCTTCGATGTGTCAGTGTTCTGCGGGGGAAATAAGCAGCGGGAAAAGGTGGCGCGGCTGCAGGAGGAGGAGCTCAGGGCCGGGAGATGGAGTGCGCAGGGCAGGCTGCCCGGCAGATTGCCGCAGGCTGGGCCGAACTTGATCCGCTCCCCTCGGCCTCGCTGCCGCTCCGGGAGGCTGGTGCCGGGAGCGCCTCTGCCGCCCGCCACCCTGCGCACAGCAGCCCTCTCCCCTGCCGCTGGTGCTTACCTCCAGCAGTGCACACTTCGAGCATCGTGCCACCGTTTCCATTCAGTTTCACGCAAACGTGATCACGGGGTGAATCTTGTGCTGTGGAACAGCCTGCTTAAAACTGTTACCAGCCTGGGCTGCTTATTGACGTTCTTAGAGTCTCTGAGTTGGATTATACAGATTCAAGGCATTATTTTTTAATCATCTTAAAAATAATAGTATTTGTGATGTCTTATGAGCTATTCTTTTCTAATCTAATCAGTCCTGGGAAGTAAACTGAGAACCTCACTGACTCACTGAATGGTCAGTGTTAAATTTTAGTTCCTGCACATCTGTTTTTATATCGTTTGTGTTTCTACTGTCTTGCTAAATGCTCCATCACTTTATATATGCCTTTATCTGTCCCCAGTTTTTACATCAGGAAACGCGAGCAGATGGTCTTGCTCTTGCTTTGTTGAGTGGTGTGTTAATTAATGAGGGAATGGGGATGGTTGGCTGTTGGAGCCTGTGTCAGATGAAACTGCGGGCTCAGAGAGACAGTGGTATATGAGGACATCAGGAAGTAGCACTGGGAGGGCTTTAAGCAAATTTTAGTTTAAGATTCAAGTAATCTTCATGTTCATGTAGTAATCTTGAGAAGTTAATATATGTTCTTATGGGTTTAATCCCGTAACTCTCACTTACCCTGGAGTCCAGGACAGCACCAGGATCTAAGGCCAAGAGATGCTTGAGCTGCCAAGCTGTCAAAACAGTGTTCTAATTTGCAGGAACTTAATAAGGCAACTTCCTAAGGCTCTTCCTGAGTCTTATCGCATCCAGAATTCAAACAAATTAGGGTGTATAGTTTCCCAGCCCGTGAGAAATCAGAAGCAGTAACTGTTGTTTATATGGGGTCGAGGGTTGGGTGGGTGTTGAGCGGTATAGATACTTGAATGTACGAGGATAGCCAGGCCTGCTACTGGCCTTTTCCACATCTATGGATACTTTTAAAAGTCTCTCTTCCCTGAGAAGTACAATTAGAAAAGACTCCCCCCACACACTCACACACAGACACACATGTGGACAGCCCTACAGGCACAGGACATGATGAGCAGCAGGGATCTTTATGCAGAGGAAGAGGTGCCTTCTTCCCTGAGAGGCAGGTGCTGTGTCCACTGGGACGCACAGCTTACGGTGCACAGCACGGGCTTGGCTCCACGTAAGCTAAGCCCCCGTAGTTCCTACATGTGCCATAGCCCTGCTGGCCAGATGAGTAAGACAGCCCATAGCAATAGGCATCAGAACTGTAATGCGCAAGGTTACGTCTGTCTGGGTTTAGAAAGTGTAGAGTCAGATCGCAGTGTGCATCTTCTCGTGGTTCCTGTGGGCACACAGATTATATAGCCCTTAAAGTTGGTGATAACCATGGAAACATCGAGAAAGTCTAGACTGTGTTCATCGGGGCTTGTGGTAGAGGTAGTGGAGCAGGCAGTAGGGTCTGGAGTGGGCGTAGACTCGTGTGTGGCCCTGGGGTCATGAGCCTCGTGACAGCAGTGGCCTGGTCGGGTGGATGGCCACAAAGGCGGAGGGATCAGATTCTCGACAGACCGTGAGGCCAGAGCTCACAAGGATCGCTGGTGGCTCGTGCAGGATGTGATAGGAAACAGGAACGGAGGACGACAGCAACAATTGTTGGCCTGTGTAATTTGAAGACTAGAATTGCTATCAACTGAGATAGAGAAGACTTCGGGAGAAAGCAGGTTTCTGCTGGAGGACAAGTTAGTTTCCTTGTCAGTTTAAGTCAGAGCTCTAAATGGTTAAGTTAAACATTTAAATGGGGCTGTAAACTAGGTCATTGGATAGGAGTCCAGAACTTAGATTAGAAATACATTTTCAGAAATCATGAAATAATGTATAAATCTAAAATTATAGATAGTCTACAAAACCAGGGACTGAATAAATTCACCCAGGAGTACATGCAGATAAAGGTTGAAGATTGACTTGTTGGGTTCACAGCATTGAGGCAGGAAAGAGCGAAGGGACCAGCAGAAGAGACAGCAAGGCACAGTGCTGAGGATAAGCCACGCCCGGGGACCGAGGAGGCCAAGCGAAGGAAGTGTCTCAGGGGACCAAGAGGACAGCAGAGGTCGGAGTATGGGTTTAACAGTGAATGAGAAGGTGACTGGCGACTGGGCAAGAACTGCTTTGGTGAAAGGGTGGAGTGAAGACCCAACAAATTGTGTTCAGAAGGTGGAGACGGGGAGCTAGAGCTTCAGAAAGAGGAGCAAATGTGGGGACCTGCAGTCAGAAGCGTGTTTTTCAAGTGGGCAGACTTCTAGCACATTTGTGTGGCCATTGGGAATGGCTGCAGCGGGACGGTGGAGGCTGCTGGTGTTCCTCTCTTTGTGGGATCCAACACACAAATGAAGCACAGGGCCTGGGGGTGCCCAGGCGAGGAAGCAGGGTGCAGGAACAAAGGGCCCTGCCAAGACAGTGTGAGACGGTTGTGTTTTCATCTGTATTTTCTCAGTCAAGTGGAAGGCAACAGATTTCCTAACTTGATTGGAAAAATCCTTTGGTGAGCAATAAAAATCTGTCAATCACACTGACATTCAAGAAAATTCAGATTGAGTTACAAAAATCTGTTCTGCTCAGGAAGCCAAAAGCCAGAGTGATAAATGTTAACTCACCTTGTCAGGAAGAGAGGCTGTCGCCACAGCAAGGTACGCAGGGCCCTGGCCTCCGCCTCCTGCATGGGAGCTCCTGCACTGCAGTGCTGGTGTGAGGAGAAGTGTGCTGGATTTCCTTAGGCCGCAAGTTTTGTTGTTTTCGTCCGCATCCCTAATGCCTAAAAGAGCCCCTGGCAAATAATAAATGCTCAGTAAATAGCTACTGAATTATTGATTGATTTCAAACCAGGCGAAACCAGAATAGTCTTCACTTAGAAGGATAAAACAGTTATTTTAAATGATCTATTTCTGTGTTCTCAAATCATCATCATTTAGGGGAAGTGTCCATATGGCCTCCGGGCTGCCATTTTCTTCCAAACACTTTGCTCATGTGAAGTGACTAAAGAACGTTGCTTCTAGCTCTGCTTCTGTCGGATAATTTCAGAGCCTTAATCCATAACTTTATTTTGCAGTTAAAAACCAACTGGCAGTCTCCATGCAGAAAATGTCTCCGCTTTCTTTTGTTATTAGGTTCAATCCCATTACTAAATGGTGATGCAGATGTTGATGTTTAATGGGTGAAATGCTGGGTACCGTCTGCTGGCAAGGCGGGTACCCACCCTGGTGACTGACTGGACCAGCTGCAGTTGCGAAGATGCTAACGCAGTCCTCTGCATTTCAGTTATGCCAGCTCGCCACCGAATGGCGGGCACAGTGAGAGCGAAGAGCCAATGGCAGCACTGACGTCCTATTCTTGGTCTAGAGGCCTGTTTTTCATTGTCTTTTGTTTGATCTTTATAAACAGCAGGATGGCAGAGTAAGCTAATTGCTTTTATTTCCCTTTGCTTAGCAAGATGAGTGTCCCCGAATAAATCAATAGGTTGGACGCCGAAGCCTGTGCCATCTCCACGTACAGGAGCTGGGCAAGCGCTTCCGCAGTCTCTACAGAGCTTCTCAGGAAAGGCGCACTGCGGCACAGGAGGCCTGGGCTTGTCCCCAGGAGAAGAGCGCGCGTGCTTTGGCTCCGGCCTGCCTGATCAGCAGGAGCTGTTGACGGACATCTGTGACAAGCAGGGAGAAGAATAGCTTCCTTAGTTGAAGGAGTGGGTTAGCACTGTGTGAAAGGAGGGCCTTCCTTTCCAGAGAGCAAGATGGACCTGAGGAGCTTCTCCCCGCTCCTTCTTCGGCTGTGAGCAGCCCCCCTGCTGAGCACCCTTGGGGGCACGTTACTCCACTGGGACGTTATGGTTCATGAGCCCATAGGGGAAGACAATAGAGGAAGAAAGAGCCATTCAGATTTCAACATTTAGGCTTGCTTTTTCAATTAAAGACCTAATGGAAGCCAGGGAAGGTCAGAATTTTGTGTGGAAACCCCCAGGACACAGTAGATGCAGCTGTCTTACTCCACAAATAGGCTGTGGCTGTTCCTCCTTCCCTTCCAGAGGAGGCTAAGCCTTCTGTCTTGTGGCAGGCTGCTCCTTCCCTGGTTCCCTCCCTCCCCCCTCCTGCTCTCCTATCCTCTGTTTCTCGCCGCTCCCTCTCACTGTCTTTCTCTCTTTTCTTGTTCAGTAAGCTTCCAGTGTAACATGTCAAAATTGTCCTTACAAGATGTAGTGAAGTCTGTAGTCTCTGCTGGTATGTGCAGATTATTCTCAAGGTCTTTACTGGATTGTATGTTGTTCTAAAAGTCTAGGACATGGAT
>NW_004524620.1:13764526-13769565 GCF_000260255.1 Octodon degus | reverse complement strand
ATTTGTTAACCAATAAAAAAATAACCTCATAGCCTGGTATACTAATATTAGTTAAAGCAAGAAAGAGGAAGGAGAAGAGGGGAGAGGAAGAAGACAAAACAAAGGAAACAAAATTGCTTCACATTTTTCATTCTTTTCTTCTTTGCAAGTAAGCATGAATCTGTGAAATGTTTAAGTGATAAGCAACTGTTAGTAGCCTTGGGCTTTGCTGCCATGCTCATTTTCACCCCAAACTCAACTATCTGAGCTACTCAGCGTGTTAGATACACAGATGACCCCATGCATGGTTCTTGGGGCCGAGACAAATGAAGCAAGCCCTTGTCTTTAGGTGATTAGAATCTGCCATCATTGAGCTAATTGGCTGTTTCAATTGTGCATTGGAAAATTGAATGAAATGACTCTGGCATTCTGAGGTAGGCAGTTCTTTAAGAAGCCGCAGTAGAAGGCTGGCGCATGGGCTCCAGAGTCTGGTTTTGTATATTTGTGGCGGCAAATTTCCCCTCACCTCCTCCTTTTCCCTGAACTTGAGCATTTTCTAGAACTACAGAAATATGATCTTTTTCTGAGTGTAGCAGACAGACTTAGGACTATTTTCACAGAACCTAGTCTAGAACTGAACCCCATAAGATGTAATATTTTAGTTACAGAATAATCTGATGCTCTAAGGTAATACTTAGTGCCGCCAGAGTTGAGTTGGCACTTAATAACACATTTGTTCAAGGGGGAGCCCAGCTGAGACACGCTGCAGCTGCATTTCTGACCCATGGGAGACTGTCGGTAGGTAATATCACAGGCCTCCGGGTTGCCGTGACTTGCTAAAGCAATAGCTAAAAGGGACCTAATGCATCAGTAATACCATTACAGTAAGAGCTATCCAGAAGTTGTGAAATGTCACTAGCTAAGCTTCGGGTATTTTCAGAGGATTATCGTAGACTATATAAGTCCATGATTCACCTTTTTTGAAGTCTTTTTGGAGTTGTATTCTTCTTAGTTTCTATGGTTTTTAAAAAAATTGTTCTGCAGAAGGATAGATCCATTTGTTTATGGATTCCTTCATGAAATATTTACTGTATATCAACTGCGTGCTGGCCTCAGTTGAGCATTTAGAGGTAAAATCAGCCTCAGAACTGGTCCCTGTACATCAGGCACTCACTGACGTGGAAGCAGATCGCGGCACACAGCACACATGTCCAGATCAGGGCTGGCACACAGGATGCTGGAGGCTGGCAGCGTGTACTGTGCAGCATGTGCCGTGTGGAGCGTGTGCCGTGTGGAGCGTGTGCCGTGGGCCGGCGCCGGCTCTCAGCCTGGTAGAATCATAGGCCTGGCTGCAGCGGCTCCCTGCAGAGAGGTGCTTCAGATGGACTCGTGTTAAGCAAACTCATTATGACTGCTGTCTATTAATACAAATCCAATTAGGGCCCGTGACAATGCAGTAATGGTGACATCTCCAAAACTGAATCGGAAGCTCCAGTCAGTGCCTTATGTGCCTGTAGGCGAGTACATGGAGTACAAAATGATCATGATCAGGGTAACTATTAATTTACAATAAAGGATTAAACTGTCAAGTTGACTGATCTGACTGACATGCTGGCTCTGAAGATGACTAAATGGGGAGGCAGGTTGTGGCGTTGTACTCGGTTTAAGAGCAGCACTTTGCTAAAGTAGCCTGACAGACTCTACTCGCAGCAGGGCAACCTTCGGAGGAAGAGGCAGCACTCGCCACCGAGGTGTGCTCTGCCCCGAGTGCCCTTGGACGGCCGGCCAGCTCTGGCTTGTGGTGTAGTTCCCCACCCAACACTCGCTTCACTCCTGTGTTTCTATAACTGAGTAAGTAGCAATAAGGATGTTTTCAGTGAGTGATTGCAGTCATGTGTTAGTTCTCCTTTCAGTTATTTCTGAGTTACTTTTAGAATTTGAGGTCGCCTGTACTTTTTATTTGCACATTACAGACTGTCCCCCAGGCTTGTGTTTTCAGGAGACTTAGTAATCAGAACAGTGTGATGATGAATCGGAATATGAGGTGACACTGAGATATGAGTGTTCAAAGCACCATCCTATGGGAACTCGGACCACAAAGAAGTAACATTTATTGAATTTGGATTGTGACAAGGATCCTACATGCATTATCTCATATAATCCTGTAGTAACGCCATCATGTAGGAATTGGAGATTAAGGAACTTGGTCAGAGTCACAAAGCGAGGAGGATACAGGACCCAGATTTAAGTAAGCCCAGGCCGTCTGAGCCCAGAGCTCATGCCCTTACCTGCTGCGCTCTGCTGACTTCCTGGGGTCCTTCCCTGGGTTGCACCCACTCTGAAAATGAGGTGTCTATCAGTATGGACTCAGTTGTAGAAAATAGAAACTGCTCCGTTATTTTAAAGAGTAAAGGTGTGTGATACAGGAACTGGGCGCGTGATCCGGTGGAGCGGGTTGGGGCTCCAGAGGTGATCCCCAGACCGTCCTGCAGGATGGGCCTGCCCAGCAGGCTGCCCCTCCTACTGCAGCAAGAAAGGTAAAGAAGCAGCACGCCTCCCTTGGAGCTGTCTTACATGCTGGACAAACCACCGGTGCCGCGCTTCGCAGGGCTTGTAGCCCTACTTCCTGCGCGGCACAGGTAAGCAAGAATTAACGAAGTAAGAGTCCTCCCAGTGATTGCCAGGAGAAGTGGAAAACGCCACCCCATCCTGACTTTTACCTTCTAAATTAGAGTATCTTGGTGGGCTAAGCCCAAATAATATCTGTGTCCTAGGTGGGGAACTAGAAGATGTCACTGTCAGATTCCCCAACGGTTACAATTCAGAAACACATGCGTATTAGCCCAATTTGAATCACTGTAAGTAAATGCCCAGCACAGACCCCTTGCAGTGAAAAACAATCTACCCCATAGTTTTTTCTTTCTCAAGTTACTTTATTAGCAAAAGTGCAAACTATTTTAAAAATAAGTAGACTGTGTCATGGCATTCAAGAACGACAGCAGATGAGAAAAAATGGACAGCAGTTTACAATTCCCAGTTGTAACAGTTGGGGAATCTAACAGTGACCCTGCTCAATGGCACGTCATCTTTTGGCAAATGTAATTTAAAATAAATTAATATAGATTGGTTAGGTTCCTGGCTACATGTAAGATTATTTTAATTTTTTATATTTTTTCTCTGCTTCTTAAACTATAACAATCACACAACAAATAATTTAAAACTGCTTTTGCTTCTTTATTTCATTAGTTGTACATTGATGTCAGTGTCCATAAAGACGCACACTCCCATAGTTTGAAGGTTTGAGGGTGAGGAACTTGGGTCAGCTCAGATCCGGTGATGGTTCTGCGGCACCTGGTGGCTAGGGAACCACACATGGGGTGGGCACGGGATGATCTCTAGCCAGGAGCAGAGAGGGGTGCCGAGGCTGCACAGTCCCTCCCAAGGCCACCATTCCAGCTACGCTAGGGCCATCACCAGGCCTCCTAGACACTTCCACCTCCCACAGTGCCATCCTGGACCAAGCCTTTCACTGTCGTAGACCCCAGAAGGTGACAGGCTGTATCTACACCGCAGCAGCGTGCTAGCAGGAGGTGAAGGCGGATGGAGCACCAAGCCCCTCCCGGGGGGATGCCCCAGCCTTAGGGTCACATGCCCAATGCAGAGCGAGGAAACGCGATGGCTAGGCTGCCTTCAGATGTGCCGACCACGGGGGCTGTGTTCCTGATGCCCCTTTCCTGGCTGGTTCAGCACAGCTGAAGGAGGAGCATTTACACTGTTTCCTACAACTTCATGTGACAGAGAGATCTGGGAAAGGGAGCCACTCTCCCCCCGATGACGTTGGGTGCCCATCTGGTCCTTGACCTTGTTTTCTCACCAGTACCTGGCTTTGGAGGGACCATGCTATGGAGTGAACGGCTTAAGATGGGAGAGCAGGCAAATGTCGTGCTTGGGGGAGAGATGAGAAACACTGTGTAAGAAGGACTGAAGGGTAGTTGGAACGTGAAGGTTCAGCTCCCACTATTCTCACTGTGTAGCGTGACTCACTTCTTAAAAAATAGAGATGAACATAGTATTAAAGAAAGATGGCATCTTAAAAAGACAGATGGATTTTGTGTCATTCTGATTGGTAAGTATCCAGTTTATGGAAATAAGTTATTTGGGGATGATAATAGTTTGGTATTATCAATATTTTCTTCACATGTGCTCTGTTCACCTACTCTTAGAACTTTTCAGAATAAAACCTAGCTCTACCCTGTTCTTAGAAACTTCCTTGATTTTTGACACAGATAAAATTCAGGGCCTCAGAACTGCAGGGACCTGGGAATCCAAGAGAGCAGATGTGCGGCGCTCGTGGAGCCCCAGTGGGAGAGGATGGCTCAGTGCTGTGCGCCTCCTCTGCTGCAGGGCCGCGCCCTGGGGCCTGGGGACTTCAGAGTGTCTCTTCTCTTTGGGAGGCAAAGGAAAAGCGAGAGCACGCCAGGCCTAAGTGCTGCTTCTGGCACTGAGGGGTCCGGAGCCCCCTGTGAAAACTAGAATTTAGGAATTCTGCCATTTCCGTTTTTCTGGAATGTGCCATTTGTCTGCACTGTGTCGTTAATCCACACAGAAAATATTGAGCGTACTGTGGTAGTTAGGAGTCTGAACTGGTGTCAGATTACCTTGGTTCAGAATCTGCTGTAAATGCTTATTCCCCGTATGGCTTTAGGGGAATATGGCTTTAGTAGTCCCTTGGTTTCTCTGGTCTTCAGGTTGTTTATCTATAAAATGGGCAGGGCGACAGCTGCCTCGAGCTGTGCCAGATTGATTACATCCGTGAGCACACCCTCTCAGGGTGGCGGTCATTGCTGTTGGCATAGATTTCTTCATTTCGTCCTCCCCATGACCTTTGAAGGGGGCATCCATAGCTGCGAAAATAAATAACTAATCAAATACCTTTCCTGTGTTTCCCTTCTTGGATGAAGTCTTCCTTCTTTCTGTACATGGACTCTCGAATTTGTGTTTCTTTTTCCTCCGTATAGCTAATACCTGCTAGCTAATACCTGCTAATACCTGCTAGCTAA
>NW_004524620.1:13763894-13764241 GCF_000260255.1 Octodon degus | reverse complement strand
AAACCTGCTAGCTAATACCTGCTAATAGCTGCTAGCTAATACCTGCTAGCTAATACCCTATAGCTAATACCTACTAGCTAATAGCTGCTAGCTAAAACCTGCTAGCTAAAACCTGCTAGCTAATACCTGCTAATAGCTGCTAATAGCTGCTAGCTAATACCCTTTAGCTAATACCTGATAACTAATACCAGCTAATACCTGCTAGCTAAAACGTGCTAGCTAAAACGTGCTAGCTAAAACCTGCTAATATCTGCTAATACCTGCTAGCTAAAACCTGCTAGCTAATACCTGCTAATAGCTGCTAGCTAATACCCTTTAGCTAATACCTGCTAGCTACTACCTGATAA
>NW_004524620.1:13749877-13763669 GCF_000260255.1 Octodon degus | reverse complement strand
TAATACCCTTTAGCTAATACCTGCTAGCTACTACCTGATAACTAATACCAGCTAATACCTGCTAGCTAAAACCTGCTAGCTAATACCTGCTAATACCTGCTAGCTAATACATGGTAATACCTGCTAACTAATACCCACTAACTAATACCTGCTAATACCTGTTAACTAATACTTGCTAACTAATACCTGTTAGGCATTTACCAAATGCACATTTGTAAGGTCAAATTCTGCCATCTGACAACCTTCTGACTCCATGAAAAGTGTATTGCACTACACATTCTAATTTTGGAGACATAATCATTTTATTTATTCTTTGCAAAAAAGCAGCTGGTATACAGAGAAGGGCAGGACCAGCTGGGTCTTCAGAGAAGACCAGGTAGCCGTGTAGCACGTGTGCTGAGAAATGTAGGCTTCAGCCTAGACCCCTCCCTGTCACCCAGATTGTGAAGAAGCTGCATCTTCCCCCTTTCTCGTGACTCAGCTTCCAGCCATGCTTGGGCGAGAGAAAGAGCCACAGTCCTAGTTGTAGTGTTTAAAAAGATAGAGCAGCACGTCACGTGGTCCCAGCCTCCTGCTCGTGTTTGACGGGACCTGTCAAGCTATGTCTGCAAAGCTACCTAGTTCTCAGTGGTCAGTGTCAGAGGCTCATTTATTCCCTCAAGTTTTGGCTTCTCTCCTCTTTCCTAATTTTGGTTGAAGTTTCTTAGAACGAAGCAAATAGAACAGTGATTCTCAACACCAGCTATACATGGTAACCACCCAGGAAGCTTTCCTAAGTCTTCTCAAGCTTAGCTCACTGCGGATTCTGCTTCAGGGGCTCCCAGGGGCCTGAGCGGCAGCGTCTCAAAGCGTCTCTTGTGCTGCTGCTTTGCAACCAACATGAACCACAGTCTGCCAGCCTGGTGCTCCAGGCAGCCCTGCACAGCTCTGCCTCCATTCTTCCTCTGTGTCCTGAAGATGGAAGCAGTACTGGCCTGATGGAATTCTCGCTGACCTTAGGTAAGATGGAAAAAGTGCTTCAGAGAATTGTTCATGACACAAGCATTCAGCGAGTATGTACTGTAACAATTTTTATTGGTATAATTATTATAGTCAGTGCGTGTGCAAAGTCCCAAGGGCCCAAAAGTGAATAAATCATAATCCCTGGCCTAAAATTTGGAAATACAAACTCCTGTGAAGTGGTGAGGCCCGTACTCTGGGGATACAACCCATCGAGCAGCTGAGTCTGCAGGGAGAAGAGTCTTGGCAACTTGAGAAGTCTGGATGTGTAAGCAACTCAGCAGGGGCCAGGGTCCTCACCTTGTGGGTATCCTGAGCCTGTGTAAGAGGAGGGCTTGGAGATGGTGTGGGCGCCATGTCAGCCCCAGCGCGGGTAGCCTGCTCACCGCACAAGGGAAGAGAGAGGTTTCTTCTCCCGCCTTTGCTCTTGGTGCTTTGCTATCTTGTGCTGCCATGAACGGCTGCCCTCTGCCCTGTGCCTCTCTGCCTTGAGCCAGCTGATTACGGACCGAAACCTCCATCAACTGTGAGCTAAATAAACCTTTCCTCCCTTAATTCTGGGTGCCAGGTATTTTGTCTCAGCAAGAGAGAAAAGTAACTAAGACAACCTCCTCAGTGTAGGACTGACACTGGCAGAGGCTCTTGCAAAGTGAGTGTTGCAGACAAAGACAGGGTTGGCGGAGGCCATTCTAGGAAAGGCGCAGTCTGCACAGTCATCGTGCTGTGAGCGCATCAGATGGCTGGCAACTGGCCCGTCCTTGGCACCATCTGGTGCTGGGGAAGTGGTGGTCAAGAGGCTGTAAACAAAGTCCGGAGTGACACTGAAAGGACCTGCGCTCCTGTCCAGAAGTGATCTGTGTTTTATCCTCTAAGCAAAAGCCACTTTGGTTTTAATCAATGGAACAACAGCCTGAAGACTGCATTTTAGAACAGCAGATCATATGCAACAACAACAACAAAAAAACCTTTAAAAGACAGTGGCTGGGCTCTAGGGAATTGAGCGTAGGCAGTCTCATTGTAGCGGAGGTCAGAACGAAGAGAGGGGCACCCTCGAAATACCAGCATCTGATTGTTTCCATGCAGTTGAGTGGTGGCACTTGGGGCTGTTGGGACCTAGGGTTATGGGAGGACAAGTGGGGCTGGGTAAGAAGCATGCAAGGAGAGGTGAGCGCATTGGGTTTGAGAACCCTGTAGCTATGCAGGTGGAGGGTGTCCAGGGAAACGGTTCTGCAGGCAGCTGAGGTGACAGATGTCCCCATGACACTAGGCCCTTCTGGTCTCCTCAGTAGCTCTTTCTCCACTCTGAAATGCAGTTAAACATTATTCTCCAACGAGCTGCATATGCTAAAAATCAGACTTGTCTTCAACTCCTGTATCATTCTTTTTTTTTTATATTTTAGGGCAGAGTCTATAGGGTCTGCAGGGTCTCACTACGTAGATTGGACTCATAGTGATCTGCCTGTGTTCAGCCTCCCAAGCACTGGCATTATAGGCGCATGCCACCACGCTGGGTCTCAGTCACTGTCTCAGCACACCCTGGGGGTGGAGCCAGCACAGCAGGCTGGGGATCAGACCCCGGCCGCTGCTTCCGCCTAAGCAGGCGCTTTAGTCTGCTGAGCTATTTGTCAGCCCTTCATGTATCATTCTTTGGCATCACGCCCTGTCGTTTAACCACCTCTGATGCCAATCCACCTGAAAGAATCTGATAGCTGCTTCTCTTGGACCATGAGTAACTGTGACTCCTCTTGCCCTGGCCTGAGCTCCTGGGGCATCTAGCAGATCCACGTGACTCCTCATATTTTCCACTGGACTTGGTTGTAAGGGTTGACCCCAGGTGGGCGATGCGAGCTTGGGCCTCTTAAGCATCATGCACTACATGGGCAGTATATGCTAAAAAAAAAATGTGACCAGGTCCCCAACATGGCGTGTCTGCTAGCTGCTGCTACATGGCCATGACCCCACCAGCCCCACCTAGCCGGGTATTGGGCTGTGGGGATGCCCGGGGAGGTTTGGATTGCAGGTAAATACTGAGGGATCTTTGTGTACAAGTGTGTTCTAAATGGACTATAAAGGACTCATTGTTTCTCTGAAATGCACATTTAACTTGAGAGTTTTGAAAATTTACATACTAAATCTAGCTACTGTACGTTTAAGCTATTATGGACACTTCTTGTAATACCTAGAAGTTCTTCTAACAGACAAGGGACCTGTTTGCCTGTAGTATGGGAAGACCAGCTGAATTTGTTTCTGGGGTGATACAGCTGTGGCTGTCCCTCATCCTAAGCATAATGAACAGCTGGATTCATTTTTTACCTCTCTGATGCTACCTGTTTTACTCTACAAACATGCACACATACCTTTAGGTAAACACATCTGTGTTCGACAGCTTTCTGTCACTCTGACAACACCTGAGGAGAATCAGCTTTAAAAAGCCAAGGTTTATTTTCCTCTTGGCTTTGGCGCCTCAGCACAGGCTCTCTGGACTGCTTCACCTGCGGATGTGGTGCCAGGGTGCATCATGATGGGGATGTGGTGGGGGGACCAGGGAGCAGTCCCACTCGCCGCACTTCTCGCTCGTCTCCTGAGGGCCTGCCACCTCGCCGTCAGTGCCGCAGGCTGGGAGCTGAACCTCCAGCATGGGCTCTGTAGGGACACCTAATCTGATACCAAAATACAGCCACCAGAGATTTGGCTTAATTTCCATAGCACCCATTCAAGGAACAAGCCATAAGAAACAAATGCTGTTTTTCTCTTTTAGAAAGAATTAGTGAATACTGTTGTCTGTTTGAGGATTCGGGGACATTCATCATGAACCTTTTACTGTAAACAACCTGAGCTTGGAGCAGGGAAAAGAGGTGACCTGCGTCGGTGTCTGCAGTGTACCTCTATGCTGCTGAGTCACAGGAGTCTTAGGGGTTTACTGATGGCATCTGGAAATAGCTCTGGAAGCCAGTGGTGCAGCCAGATGTGTTCCTTCCTGTCCCTCGGGTCTCTAGAGAGCAGGCATTGCATAACTGGGGGCCACAGCCAGCTGGGGACAAGCAGAGGGTCTTGTTGCTTTCTCCTGTGCTGTTCCACTGGGAGTAGAGCAGGGCTGCTTGGTCTCCTCTCCTGGGGCTAATCGTGACCTGTGGTCATCTTTCCCGCACAGAGCTGCTCAGTCCCTCCTGAGCAGATGGTGGCTCCAGAAGCGGGGCGTCTGTGCCCGTGACCTTCTGTCCATTTCACTGTGCTCTTTGTATGTAGTGCTGCAAAAAGTACTAATAAAAAAGATGAAAGAAATAGAAGTTAGGAGAAACTTTTGAGCTGTGATGTAAAAACAGGAAGAAAAACAACAAAAGTCAATTGGGCCTAGTCTACCAAGATCAAGGGCAGACCCAGCACGGCTGAAAATTCATTATGAGCCTAAATTACACAGATCATAATTTTTACACCCCCAGCCACTTCTGTGTCTGTCCTGCAAATTCCTTTACCATGCATTTGCTACACGTAAGGTTAATTAAACACATTCACAAAGGTGGCACAAGCACTTTTTCCCCACTTTGTTAGTGGAAGTCCGCTCTTCAGAAGTCCATCCTTCCTTGGTATAATTTCAAAGGCAAAAGATTGCTTGGCTCCTTCCTTCTTTCCTTTCTTTGCCTTCTTTGTCTCTGTCTTTATCTCTCTCTCGCTCTCTCTCTCGCTCTCTCTCTCTCGCTCTCTCTCTCCGCTCTAGCTCTGTCATCTCTTTTAAGACAAAGTCTTACTGTGTAGTCCAGGACAGGCTTTAGTTCAGTGTGTCACCCAGGCTGGCTGGAACTCACCATCTTCCTATCTAAGTGAGTGCTAGGGTTATGGGCACGAGCTGCCATCCCAGCTTTCTTTTGTTAAGTGTACAGAAACGAGCCCTTGATAAAGAGGGAAGCGTCCTGGTAGCTTGAAGGCCTGGTATGGGGGCTTCAGGCAACCAAAACTCCACATCCGCTCTGTACTTCCTGTCTGCTTCAGCTACGCCGACCGGGCCACTGTCCAGTACAAATGACTTTGGGTATTCGCTTTTAGTAAATAATCCATTAAAAGCCTGAGGAAGCAGATGCGATATTTATTGCCTTGTGTCTCTTCTGAACTTGCAATTTTTGCAAAGCCAGAAGATAGAGAAATCCATATAGGCAGAAAGTAGAAGGGCGGTGACCTTCTCCCAGGTCACGGGCTTAGGGGCGAGACTGCTGTGTTGGTCATCCCTGCCTGCCTGGCACGTGTGGTAGCTTTGTATGCTCAGAGGTTTATTCACCTCTTTGTACCTCAGTTTCCTCAACTGTAAAATTGGAGTAATGAAAGTGTTGCTTCACAGAATTATAGAGATGAAGTGGTTTGATAGATGCTTTGGGCAGCTCCTGGGCATAGCTTCTGTGCGAGTGACACACACATGCATAGTTGCATAATCACAAGTGTGTTCCAGTGTACACTCACATCTCGGTCTGCCACTGTCTTTCACGGAGCAGGGTTTATCCAAGACAGTCATAGTAAAAGTGAAATTGTAAATGCAAGAATTTTCTGTAGCTAATCTCTTGGAAGGCAGAGTGGTATGCGAGGGAATGATAAAATTTTGCAGGTAACAGCTATCAAATCCTCATTATACACTGAACACTGTGCTAAGCGCTTTACTGATATTATCAAGAAGATTGAGGCTTAAATCAGCTTGCATAAGACATAACATAGGGGCAAAAAAGGCAGATGGCGCGTGTATGCTGTGGAACCAACTAAAGAAAGCTGCAGAGACATCTACATCTTCCTGTATGTTTACAAGGAAGAGGGAGAAAGTAAGACATAGTAAATGATAAACACCAAATTTAGGGTAGTGAGGAAAGGGGGGTGGGAACAGAGGTGAGAAGGGCACCCTAGGAGGCTTCAGTTTCTTCCGTAATATTTTGTTTCTTTCAAATAATTATGAATATGGAAAGAAGTTAAAATTTGAAGGTCAGGCTGTAGATCTGCAGCTGATTGTTACGGCATCTTTTGTGCCTTTTAAATGCTTAAAATACCTCCTGATTTTAGAAGGTGGTCCTGTCCTCGTGCTTTGGAGAGCCCTGCAGGCCCCAGCATGCGGCCGGGCACCACAGTGCTGCTGTGCCTGTGCCAGGCTTTTCTTCCCCTAGTAAACATCCCTGTGAATCAACACTGTTGATTCGAGTGTTGGAGTATTCAAAGGGAAGGTCCAGCAGACTGTAGCAAACCCGAAGGAACTCAAGAGGCCTGTGGCAGCATTCCTGCCAGCTCTCGCCTAAGCCGAAATGATAACCCGGTGGCTACAGTAAACAGCTGCAAATACACTCAATAAATGTTTGTCAAAAAATAGCTCTTAACTCAGCCTGCCTGGGAATTTCTTTCAGTTCTTCAGCCCTAGCTTTTTAACTATCTAAGTGGATAAAGTGAGGCTGAGAATGCTGCATTGTAGAGTAAGGCCAGAATCAAGGAGAAATAATTCTCCGGATCAATAAATAAAAATTAAAAGCTCTCGTTACATGCCATGGGGTATATTGTGTGTTATTTCTTTGTCTTCCAGAAGCAGTAGCAATTTTATTGAGGCCTGAGACGCGAAACCTTGCAGTGCACAGAGGCTTGCTGTCGGTGTCACTGCTGAGCTCCACTGCTGCAGTTAGTTGGGCTGAGCCGACCCTCACTGCGTGCAGCTGCCGTTCTTGCCTGGGGATGCCTAATGGGGCAAGGCATTTGGAATACTTTCATGTCGGAGTTAACAGTTTCCCATCTGCATGGCTACTAGAGAAATCAGTGACATTGCTTCATTTTAGATTTTGCATCTACATTTTGAATTGCTTAGAACTTCAGTGACCAAAGATAGCTCCTGGGCATAGCTTCTGTGCGAGTGACACACACATGCATAGTTGCATAATCACAAGTGTGTTCCAGTGTACACTCACATCTCAGTCTGCCACTGTCTTTCACGGAGCAGGGTTTATCCAAGACAGTCATAGTAAAAGTGAAATTGTAAATGCAAGAATTTTCTGTAGCTAATCTCTTGGAAGGCAGAGTGGTATGCGAGGGAATGATAAAATTTTGCAGGTAACAGCTATCAAATCCTCATTATACATTGAACACTGTGATAATTATTTGAATTCCTGTATAAGCTGAGTGGGCTCTGAAAACAAGGGAAGGGGGTCTCACTGTGCCACCATCGAAGGGCTGCACCTGCATGAGCAGGCCTTCGGGCCATTAGGAAAAGGCCAGTGATATGGAACATTTTTTCATATATTTATTTGCTTCTATAATTTTGTTCTCTGAGAAGTATGTGTTCATCTCAGATGCCCGTTTCTGGATTAGGTCTTTAAATTTGGGGGCCCTAATGTTGTTTAGTTTTTTATAAATTCTAGAGAACAGACCTTTGTCTGAGTGCTTATTAGTTAAGATTTTTTCCAAATTTGTGGGTTGTCTTTTCACTTTGTTGGTAATTTCTTTTGACGTGAAAAAACTTCTCAGTAAGAGCAGGTCCCAGTTGTTAATTCTTTCAAGTGTTTCCCATGCGATTTGATTTTGTTCATGAACTCTTTGCCTACCCCTATGTCTTCAACAGTTTCTCCTACTTCTCTTCCAGGAGATTCAGTGTTTTTGTTTTAATGTTTAGATCTTTAATCCATTTTGACTTTAGCTTAGTGAAGGGTGATAGACCTGGGTCAAGTTTTAGTTTTCGGCATGTAGAGAGCCAGTTTTTCCAGCACCATTTGTTAAAGAGGCTATCTTTCTTCCAGTTAGCACGTTTGGCCCCTTTGTCAACGATAAGGTGGCTGAGTGTGTTCGTAGGGGCTGCACAAGTGGAGGTGGTAGGTGAGGAGGCCGGACGCTGCTTGCTTTCTTTCTTTCCTGTATACAGGCTTTTCTGCAACTGCTAACGTCAGCCACTTCTAAATCACAGAAGCTCATAATCTACATCAGGAAGCTAGATGGATATTTACCCTAGAATTTCACTAACTGCTTAGCCTCCTATGGCCAATTTTCACGTTTATAAGGTCAAGTTGAGGAAGACAATCTTCTTTGTTTTCCGGCACATATAGGAGTCTCGTTGCTCACTAGTGCGTGTCTACAGGACACGAGGTCTGCGCTCATCTCAGGGAACAGAATACCACGTGCTCCTTCCACTTCCCCACTCTGTGTCTCTGCCCCCCCCCCCACTGTTGTGGTTGTTAGTTCTAGTTCCTGCTCACAGCGTAGAGTGATGATATTCCAGGTGTGAGATTGGTGCGTGAGCTCAGGGCGTGCATCTCTTTATTGCCCTGCCTTTCCCCCTCCCGCAGCCTGGGTCTCCTGGACCCCTTCCCATTCTCTCTACTTGTACTTTGCATTGCTCAAATGGGGGAAGCCATGTGATCTTTAAGCTAGTGGAGCTAATTTCACTTCATGTTACATTAGTTGACAGAATGCGAAGACTTTAATAAAAAGCACTACTACATCAATGCAGAGCCCTTCCCTGGGATTCACAAGAGGAGCTGAAGTCGTAGGGCAAGAGCCACGAGGTGTGGGTTAATTTGCTTCAGGCAGAGGTCCTGCCCACCTTCACTGTGCTCCCAGAGAGGCTGTTGTGGCAGGGTCCTCAGCCTGGCGGGCTCAGCGCGCTCCGGGGCTGTTGGCGAGGTGGCCTGGGTGGGGCTGTTGGGGCAGGGTCCTCAGCCTGTTGGGCTCAGCGCGCCCCGGGGCTGTTGGCGAGGTGGCCTGGGTGGGGCTGTCGGGGCAGGGTCCTCAGCCTGGCGGGCTCAGCGCGCCCCGGGGCTGTTGGCGAGGTGGCCTGGGTGGGGCTGGCCTCACGCACATCAGGCCATTTACACACTGCTGACCAGGCTCCTCCTGGCTCTCTAAGATCCACTGCTTTAGGATGTACAAAGGCCCATACACATAGGTGGTTATTTTGGAGTATTTGGCCCTAGAAACTTCAAGAAGACACTGTCAGAAGAGTAGACGGTGTGGAAGGAGGCTGAAGAGAGAGCCATGGGTGTGGGAAAGAAGTCTGTGGCTTCGGCAGACCCGCCAGGCCCTCCGTCCCCAGAGGACCTCCCAGTGCTCTTTGAGAAGGTGACTTTGCAGCCACAGAGCTCAGCACATTTGTCATCCGAGGACAGAGAGAAATGGAAGATGCTGAGTAGCTATAATCCAGTGTGAACAAGGACCAGCAAGATGGATTCAGGGACTCTGTGGAGGCGTTGGCTTTGGGGAGGAGCAGAAACACTATTGTGTTCATATCACGGGGAGGAAAAAGGCACGAGAAGAGCCATTTGGACTGAAGTTGGTAACGTTGTCTTCTCAGTATCACAGAGTAGAGAAGGTCTTAGGACCTAGGAACTAGAACCTGAAATTCAGCCCACTCCTGCAGCGTGTGCCGGGAAATCGCTGCAGGATATCAGAACGCTGGGGCAGCCCAGCCAGTCCATTGGGAGTGGTACGCTGTGGTTCTCCCGCTAGCACCGTTCTGCGTGGTTAGTTGGGACGGGGATCCAGGACTCTGCCCGGCTCATACGTGGTTCATTTTAAGGGACTGAACAGTCAAGTAAGCAGACATGGCCCTAATGATACCCACAGCTACATGAAATCAAGGTATGAGTCCATCCATGCTACTGACCCATCTAACTGTAGACGTTCTATGGCACAAGAACGGAATCTAAACTTCTTTGCTTTTAGAAGTAGCAGAGCAAGAGTGTGTGCCTCAAGCTACACAGACATGGAAGACCTGTCCTTGGCTTATTAGCAGATACTTTAATTCAAAACACTTTATATTATATGAACAAGAATGTACTATAGAATGCACAGCTCCTGTCTTTGTGGAATAGAAAACCAATTCAGTCCAGCATGTGGCACCCGGCTGTAGTCCCAAATATTTAGAAGGCCGAGAGAAGATGACTGCAAGTACAAGGCCAGCCTGGGGAATTTAGTGAGACCTTACAACAAAATAAAAAGTGAAAGTCTGGGGTTGTACTTGGTGTTAGAGTGACCCTGGATTCAATCCCCACTGCTATAAACATTTCTAAATTAATTTCCACAAAATTTGTAATTCACAGCCACTGCTTTTGGCTGTGCACATGTGCCCCACCACCACTAGGATGTTTTCTTTGTTGTGGGAAGAGCGCAAAGTTTCAGGAAGGCCACTGGAAGAAAATATCGACTTATGTCAGACAATCCTGGTTTTAAACATGCAGAAAATCAGGCCAGCTGTATTTCAGTTAATTTTCCTTAAAAAGCAGCTTATTAAAATTCTGTGTAATTGATGAGGTGAATTGCAAATGAGAGTATGAGTGAGCTCACCAGGAGCAGAAGGGACAAGCCAGTGGGGCCTTTGCATCACCAGTAGTAGCTGTCCAACCCAGCCGGCACTACCTTCTTAGCTAATGTTCTTGTGCTGATGTAGGAGTGTGGAACTGATGCTGATTTTTTTTATTTTTATAGGCTTTGATTCTGTAAAAGAGTGTTAAGTACAGGATTCTGCTCTCTCTCAAAATACTGAGATTATTTGTTTGAGGGGGGAAATCAGAAATACTTAAAATTTTAAGACTTTCACTAGAATAGTTTTTAATGAAAAGTTTCCTTTCCCTTTGAGATTTCCATCTGTTGGTAAATGGCCTCGGTTGTGCAGGTGGGCACATGGGGGCACGCAGGGGGGTGCTCAGGGTGTGCAGGGGGATGTGCAGGGGGACGCGCAGGTGGTCGTACAGGTGGGCACACGGGGGTGCGCAGGGGGCCCTCGGGGCGTGCAGGTGGATGTGCAGGGGGACGCGCAGGTGGTCGTGCAGGTGGGCGCACAGGGAGGGCGCACAGGGGGGCCCTCGGGGCGTGCAGGTGGTCATGCAGGTGGGCACACAGGTGGCAGCAAGGCCCTAAGTCCTCACCTCGCTGCCCTTGCCTCTCCAGGAGCCAGCGTCTTTAGGGAAGGAGGGCCACATTGCAGCTCTGGTCGCAGTACTACTCCCTCTTCTGCTGTTTGTTATACATTTGAACCACACGAAGGGATCTTACCTTCCTACACGTAAAAGTTAGAGTGGGTGTGGGGAGGAAGTGTGGAGAAGGGCGGTAATAAAGCGGCTGTGTCCCAAGAGTGACGTGGAAATTCAGTAGGGTCGTGTGAGTGAAAGTGCTCCGGGAGGGATCTGCTGCGTGCCAGTGCCACCCACTGCCAAGCAGAGTGGCCGTGACACCGGTTCTTAGAATTTACTCAGAAGTTCTTTGCCATAAAGCATTGATTAAATATGATTGTCGCATGATCTCATGAAAACAAAACAATGGGGTTTTGCTCCTAAATTTCCTAATTTAGAGCGGATATCTATCCGTTGGTTTAAGTATTCTAAGACAGGGCTGGGATGCGGGATGTGACTCTGTGGTAGAGTTCTTACGTTGCATGCACAAGGCCCTGGGTTTGAGCCCCGGCACTGAAAGAAAAAAAACCACGTTCTAGATAAACAAGAGGATGATGAGCTGAGAATTTCTTGTCTTTCATTCTCAGCCTTGTCTAGGTGAGTTCATTATCATTTATTGAACTTTTCCTGAGGATAGTAGCTGTGCACCTTTCCAGAGCAGTTGGACTGCATTCACAATGGAGAACCCCTGGTTTTAGACGGTGCTCATTCATGGGACCTGCTCACAGCCCATCCAACATGCTCCCAGCCCGTCTGTCCAGCGGCTGAGTTAGAGCTTCCACACACTGGACGACGGTGACACTCTGGCGGACGCTGCTCCTAGGGTGGGCGTTAGCCTCGGCTCTCTCAATCCCAAGCGTCGCCCTCCCTCTTCCAGTCCTGATGGGAGGCTCTAACAGAGCAATGTAAGGACTGGAGGAGGGTGTGGTCACAGCGCGTGTGCATTTCATCTGAAATTATCGATTATATAGTAGGCTGACTACATTACTGTTAAGCAAGCTTAATGATTTAATTTTCAGTACATTACTCAAAACTGTATTTTACTTTTTATGAAACTAATCAAAACTTGGATGTCATCGCATTTTACTTTTGAATTCTTTAAATAATTACTGCCAGTAGTATACTAATCATGTGAAACTCTTCAGATGAGAAATTTTCTAAAATGAATCCATTAAAATAATTCTAGGAAATAAATATAACTACTGATAGATTATTCAGGCCTTCATTTTCTGACTTACTCAAATATAGCCATCCCTATAGAACACCCAGACATATTTCATGATAATGAAATGTAATCAACTTTGAGTTTTGTATCTCTTGTCAATTTCAGTTGAGTAATGCTTTGTCAGGTTTTTTCTGATTGTTACTTGATGCTAGCTGGAATTCAAAAAATGACATAGACCTTACTTAAATCAAGAAATCTTTTAGTAAATGTGGTCAACTTTGATACTTTGCCTGTTTTGTCCTATAAATTATCATGCTATACTTTATTTTATCACAGTAAAGGTGTATTTGTCAGCATAGGAAAGTAGACCATATTTGGACAGCTCCTTAGCTTGATTTATTGCATTGACACACTTACAGATACGTAGAAGGTGGCTCTCCATTTGTCTTTCCCGGTCCTTACAAACGAGCTTGGCTAGTCGGGCAGTGACCTTGCTGCGCGTGGCAGCGAGGGGGAGACTTGCGCATCCTGTTCCTCGCGCTTCCCGAGTGTTCGGTCGGGTCCGCGTGACTATGATGTTCTGTCCGTTTCTGGGTAAGTATGTTGCAGTCTCCCACTATGTTTGTAGGTGTTTCTATTCCTCCATTTAGTTCTTTTTATGTTCACTTTGTATATTTTGAAGCTAAGCCTTCAGACATGTCATAAACCGAGACTTACTCTGCCGCCATGGCAGGTCAGCGCAGGCCGTGCTGTGCGGCGGCGCTCTTGGCTTCCAGTGAGTGTTCTAGCGTAAAGTCTCCGTGCTCTGATCTTGGCATTGTTAAGCCAGCTCTCCTGTGCTTAATATTTATGTGGAATTTTATACTGTTTACTTCCATTTTTTCATGTCATTATATTCAAATGTGTCTCATAAACTGCGTATGACTGGGTTTTTGTTTGTAATGTTTTTACAAAGTCCAATATAAATGAAAACTTTTGCTATGTTCTGGGTGACATACACTAAACACCTAGAATATTTTAGTGCCCTTTAGTCTTCTCTACATTTTGCACTGCTGTAATCAGATATTTCAACAGCATCAAACTCTCCTGTCCTAAGCCAGGCATGGTGGTGCCTGCCTGTAGTCCCAGCACCTAGAAGGTAGACGGAAGAGGATCTCCATGAGTTTGAGGCCAGCCTGGCTACGTAGTGAGTTCAAGGCCAGCCTGAACTACATAGTGAAACCTCTCTTAGAAAACAAAAAACAATAGCAACTGTCCATCTTCTTTAGAATGTTCTTTCCTCAGAAAGTGTTCCCTGTGCCGTGCTACCGAGAACCTCCCAGTGCCTTGTCCCTTCCCATCCCCTCACTCAGTTTTGCATCCCTTCATGAACCTCTCACCTGAGATGAAGGTCTTTCTTTGTTCTGTGCCCAGCTCTCTCAGTGGTGTGTACATTGCCTACGGGCAGGGGCTTGCCTACCTTATCCACAGGATTTGACCCAGAGGAGGCATCGGGTAAGGACGCATTAGGTCACAAATGTGAGTCTGAGGTGCCCCATGGGAGCTCACCACTGAAAAGCAAGGAGAGGAGAGTGTGGCTCACACAGCATGGAGGACTACTGCCAGACACACCTGGGAGGATGTTCATGCCATGAAAACTTAGGCGCGATACTGGGATTGCTCCAGAAGTATCTAAGTGGGCAGGTGCCTTGTTCATTCAGCACTTCCTGAACACCTGTGCAGGTCTGGGCCCGAGCGAGGG
>NW_004524620.1:13728295-13745823 GCF_000260255.1 Octodon degus | reverse complement strand
GCAAACAGCAGCTGGCTGGAGGTGTGAGCAGCCTGAGGGCTGGAGGACGTAACGTTGTTGTCACCTTGCTGCCAAGGCTTTTGGGGCCGGATGAAATGAAGATCTTTGAGCCTGATGCCTTGGGTCAGCAATGTTGAGACCATTTCGTGTTTCACACATAAAGGTGCTAAGAACGAATCCCAGAGAAAGTCTAAATCTAGAACCCCTAGATGTATAATGGCCTGGTTTTTTTCCACTGAGACTCAGGAACCAAAGGCCACTGTGCCTGGAAATTGGGCCAGGGGGCAGCTGGAGAGCTGGTGGGACACTCAGCGTTCACTTGGGCCCATAATAGCCTTTGAGGAAATAACAACTGCAGCCAACCCGAAGACCAGAAATGTCCTCTCGTCGTGTGAAGTCACTGGTTTCATACCTGGCAAGGCAGAGCCTGAAGCTCAGGCCCAGATTTCCCTCTGGGTTTTGTTTAATTCTGGAATAATAACATAAAATGACCAGAAGTTGATTCCTAGGTTCTGTTCAAAGAATAGCAGATGAAAATTTGGGATTTTTTTTTTTTTTACAGCAAGCCTGTCTTGTTTTCACACTTTTAGCTTTTCTCCATCTCCTAACAGGCAGATGGGCAGGGCACCTGGCTCTGCACTAAAAAGCGGTGCTGGTCGCCAGTGTCTCTGGCTCATGGTCCACTCTGAGAGGGCCCGGCCTGGGTCCTGCACACGGAATGCGATTGGCAGGGGCTGCAGAATGCCTGCTGGGAAGGGGCCATTCTCAGGTTGTGTGCGTGGCTTTTATCCTCGTGCAAGTGTAACGCAGCGGTCCTGGTGGAGCTGCACGGGTGGGTGTATGCCGCTGTCTAAGGGAAGGTATCTCTAGTGCCACGTACCAGGCGGCTCCCGGGCTCTGCGCTCATCCGAGCTACTAGTCAGAGTTTCACTGAAAGCCAGCTGGACAGGGTGGAAATTAATCTTGTTGCCGCTGTGTCTTTGATGCCAGCCAGTGGGCTTAGCCACTCGGAACGTTCAGTCGGCAGATAGAGGGGTGCCGCAGGGTCAGGCTGCTGGCTGAGCTAAAGCTGTCGGCACCTGCTGTCCCTTGGATATATCTAGATGTTCACCAAGAAGAGGCTTTATCGTCTTACCCAGTAAGGCGTTTCTTAAGGATCTATATTGGCCACCTATTTAAAAAGTGCCAGGGCCGTGCTTTGCTTGCATGTTTGCAGATCCTCACATCCTGGTGTTGTGTTTCTCAGACCAGAGAGAGGATATCTGCTCAAACACTGAAGAGGGTCGCTCTCCAGGGGTGGGGTGTACGGTGAGGGCGGCTGTCGCTGCTGTTCTGGGACACCGTCACCTTCGACGTTACCTCACAGCATCATTCGCCTAAACATTGGTCCACGGATACTTGAGCTCCGCTGCATCTCTCTAAGAGGTTGCTCAGTCTGGTCAGCTTAGGGTCCAGCCGTGCGGACACCACACCCAGGCGGATCCTTTCCTCTGCACGTTGCCACTCAAGCAGTATCCAGGAGACGAGCAGTTCCCTCAGTAGTAATCCCCTTCTCAAGACAAGAAATGTGAATGCTGTGAGAATCGCATCAGCTGACGTGGATGTGCAGCCTTTTAGCTCCTCGCTACGGGTGTGCACAGTAGCCAGGCGTTTCTGCACTTGCTCACGTCGAAACTCAAAGCAGCTTCATTTCACTAAAGCAAGGACAACGAGCCCCACCTTTTTTGATGACTGACTGCCATTATTACTGTCATTTTTGGTAAAATTTTTATTTATTAATGGATATTAACAATAAAGCTGCACATACTTCTCAAATATATTTTACTGCAACTAATAAACATCATTGTGATACAGTAGCATAATTAACGTGCTAATTCTGAGCATGCCAAGGCACTCACTTCCTGCGCTTCCCGAGTGGCTTCCAGGCGGTTACGACCCGGCGCACCAGGCTGTGTGAGGCTGCGCAACGGGTGCCGAGTGGTGTGGGCTGCGCAGCCCCGGGGCTGGGGTCAGCTTGCTCTTGGCACTGCGCGGTGCACCTCCTCGTCCCGGCGCCGTGCATAGTCATTTCTTATCTTCTGTAATCAGGCTGCCACAACAAAACACCACAGATTTGTGACTTAAACAACAGAAATCTATGTCTCTGCATTCCAGGGTCTGGGAAGTCCGAGAGCAATGGTTGGGCGATTCGACTTCTTCCTCGATTCGCTGTGTATTCAGGGTGGAGAGGGGGCTCTGCAGTGTATTTAAAAGAACACAAATTATATTGAACCAAAGCCCTTCCTTATGATTTCATTTAAGCTTAATTGCTTCCTTTTAGTCACTCTTTGCAAATGTAATCAACATAAACATTTGAAGAGGCCATAAACATTCAGTACATACTTGCAATACACATGTATTGCGCACAAGAAGCATTTTATAGATGGAGAAACGGAGGCTCAGAGAAGGTAAGTCATGCTGATAGCTCTTGGCAGAAACAGGGTTCAGACTGAGACCTGATTCCAGAGTCTGCACCTCTTCCTCCGGTTAGAGCACTTCCTGAGCTTTGTCTAAGGGCTCGATGTCAAGACACTATATAAATGAGAAAAATTGTGAAAGTTGATTTATTGCTAGTTACCTTATGTACTGCGCTGATTTGTTTTGCTTGACTTGTTTTGAAAAATGTACTCAAGACAAATCAATATCGCTTAGCATTCAAAAAGCAGACTAACAGCAAAATGAGCTGGAGTAACCATTTAAGTATGATCAATGCCTGGAAAGTAAGTATCTTTTTTCCCGTTGTCAGAAACTTTTGTTATAAGAGGTTAAAAAAACCCTAAGAGTTATAGGATTTAAGTATAGAAAGGAGTAGGTGTGATGTCTTAAAACACTACTAAATGTGAATTTAAATGTACTCTTTTATGCTGAGAAAAGGTACGCATAAAATAACACTGCAAGTGCAATGAAAATTTTACTGCAGAAATATTTTATAGTGTTATATTTTAATCCATTTAAATAGTAGAAAGTATATAAAAACAATATTGATACGTTATATATATTTTAAACAAAAGTTCTTTTTTATCATTACAGCTTTTAATAAATCCAACATATCTCTCCCCACATTTCTTATCTTCTGTAGTCCCCACACAGGAGTACAACACTGCTGCTAACACCTGAAATTCTTTTTTTAAATTAATTTTATTGAGAAACAAATAGCAATGAGACAGTTTCAAAACCAATTAATAGCACATTTTCAATAATTAATACATTGCATATTGTTGTCTTCATAATGGTTATTCGTAGTGTAAGATGCAGACATGATATCCTGTCCAAGCACTATTAGTATAAATCTTTCTATTCATTGACTTTAGAGAAAGTAGCTGTATATCTATCCTATTCTGTATATACAGATACAAAATAGTCCTTCATTTGTATCCCATTTTTTTGTTTAGTTTTGTCAGAGATGGGTGTTCCATTGTCATTTAAATATTGTAGGTGCATGAATTCAGCAAAATAATCCAATATAGTCCAGTAGTCCACAATAGTAGTGGGTTATCCGTAGGACTGGCAATGTCAGAAGTTGTCGACTTGAGCCTTTTACAGCTCAGCATATCAATATGGCTTTACTTTTTATATCTCATTTTTATACTTTTCTGCTGGATGGTTAAGACCAAGATAAAGCAAGCCCTATGTAACAAGAAATGTAACTTTTGTATCTGCCAAGATCAGTCAAATCCCCTCAGGATTTACCCTGAAACCTCCCTGTACAGCAATTTGTAGATCCTTTGTCAGTGTCAGCCACGTGGATGAGTCATGGCCATTGCCTGACCAATGTGCTCTCTGTGAAAACCTGAGAGAGTGTTTTCTCTCCATGTGACTCTCCTTAGGCACATTCTACATCATCGATCACTTTCCTCTGTGGCTCCATAATCTCCTTGATTAGAAAATTTGGGACACAACTGAGTTACATGATGTTACAGTATAAGTTCTCATATGTCCTGAGTCCTCACTGACCTTGAAGGGCTAGGGCCAAAATGTTGGCTGTCTTTGCAGCCCTTCTCTTTCTCTAATTTTTGGTCTGCACACTTAGGTTGTTAACCCTCCAGGAGAGAAGCTTATTGTTATTACCATATAACCTAGGCTGGTGAGCTTAACCTCACTATCTGTCTGAATATCAAACTTCTTAGACATAACACGGAAAAGGTATTTTTCATCAAGTATTGACATGTTAAACTTTAAATCCCTACAGAATGTGAAGAAAAAATAACAATAAATAACAAATTTAAAAATCAGGCAAAATTCACTTTTTGATGTACTGTTTTGCTTTTAAGTCCAAGTCTCAGTTCAACCAAATAAAAATAATGTTTTAGTATAAAATATGCCCTTTTCCTGTCAGTGAATAAAATAGCTGTGTAGAGGTCTTTAGCCCTCTGAGTACGCAAACACTGAGGAGCCTTCCAATACGTGGAGTTTTTTAAATTGACAGTCTGTACAGTTAAACATGTTTTAAAGTTTATTTTATTTTATTTTTTTTAAATAGTCGATTAAATTTATTTATTTATTTATTTATTTATTTATTTATTTATTTATTTATTTATTTATGTGTGTGTGGCCAGCTCAGTCCACCAGGGGGCGGACTGGCTGGCATGTGGTGCTGGGGGATCGAACCGTGGTCCCTGTGCTCTGCCAAGCTTGTTCCAAGTAGGTGCCTTAGACCACTGAGCCATCTCACCAGCCCTTAAAGTTTATTTTAAAATAAAAATTGTGTGACAGCTGTTACTTTTTTTGAAGTAAGCAGGGCATGGTCTTTGAAAATTGTACCTGCCTCTCAGACCCTTTTCCCTGGCGATGGAGAATCTTCTGGAATTATTAAATATGTGGCAACTTAAGAGTTTTTTTCATTATAACAAAGAGTTTAATAAAAGGGGTAGTCTCCTGGGCTGAAAATACAGGACTGAACCAAAGCTTTGAGACATGCTAATGCTCAGGATAGTGAAAGGACAGCCAGCTTAGCCCCCGTAATGCCTATTTGTCTGAATTTATGAGATATTGTTCTTTTCAGTTTGGCATTTTAAAAATTATTCAGCTGGGAGTGAGTCAATTTTTTTTCTGTCATTAATTCATTTAAAATGTCAGTCACACAAAGGGACTCAAGACAGACCAGACAAGTCCCGATTGCACAAAGAACAGGAGGGGCCGCGCTCCTTCGTGCGAGCGGGCTGTGACAGGCTCCCCAGCCCACCTCCTCGCTGGCAGCCAGCCCTGCCCTGCCGAGGACTGGAGCGCGGACCCCTCAGCGGCGGCTGGCCTCGGGGCTAGCTGCCTGTGTCTCCTGTCGTGCAGTCAGAGCCGCGGCCCTTTGGCTCGCAGAGAGACAGGCGAGGCATCCTCTCAGTTTGTGACTTCTGAGTCTCAGTAGTAAATGACCATCTTTGCAAAGAAATGGAAAGCTAATCACACCGCTGCACCGAGAGATGGAAGGTAAATTGGAATAGAATATTTTTCCAGAAAAAAGCTTTCTTTTAAATCTTTAAAATAAATGAATTTTTTGAAACCATTTCATCTAGAAATGAATTATTTTAAAATTTTATTTATTTATTCATTGTGTGTGTGTGTGTGTGTGTGTGGCCAGCTCACCCCACCTGGGGCGGGGCTGGCATGTGGTGCTGGGGGATTGAACCGCGGTCCCTGTGCTTTGCCAAGCTTGTTCCAAGTAGGTACTTTAGACCACTGAGCCATCTCTCCAGCCCTAGAAACGAATTTAAAGTAAAATTACTTGAATGAAAAGAAAGCCTGTTGGAGAACGAGAGGTGTGGCGTGAGCCCATTGAGCGTGCAGGTCCTTGCCCCTCGCCCCGGCGCTGAGGCTGGGCAGGGAGCAGCCTCCTCTAGAGCCTCCTCGCTCCGAGGAGTCCCGAGTGCCAAGGACGTAAAGGAAAGGACAGCGTGCCGGAGGACAGAGCATGCTGCCGCGAGGCACGTGGACAAGGGCCCGGAAATCTCGCAGTTTCCTTTTACCACGCATCAACCACTGCCTTAGTTTTTAAGATCACTTTTCAGACCTTGCCTTGTGTCTGACGTTTCCTCGGTTTTGTGAGGGACTGTGGAAGCGTTGCTTAGCAGGTGCCTTGTTCTTTGGTTCTACCTGCATAAAAAGGTCGAGTATTATGACAAGTCAAATAAGACCATAGCCCTGAATCTCAGCAGAACCATTTTCATGGAAAGCCTGCAGAGCGTGGCTGACAGCTATAGAGCTACTATTTCCATTTTCCTTATAAAAAAGGTGACACAATCTTCACTTTGTTATTGGCAAAAAGTTGTGCCCCACTTATTTGGGTGGCTGAATGAAATGGGGACAAACAACAAATCTGGGCTTGACTTCGCATGGCCTGTGCTGTGCACTAGCAAGCAACAAATAAGATACCTTCATTGTGACATGAACAAAATCAAGTTGTACCCTGGGATGCTTTTTATAACCTTAAAGCTAGCCTAGAAACTTGACTGCAATTTGTCTGGGTTTTGCTGCTTTTTAAGGAAAGGCTCCGTCCGTCATGTCAGATCTGCCTTGGGGTAAGCAGATCAACTCAAAGGGTGGGAAATGCGCAGGTGCGCGTGGCGCGCCGACCACATGTGAGGAACCCTGTTCGGGATGGCCTTACATGAGTCATCGGAGTGCTAAGTAGAGGTATTCGATGCCAGATGGTCGTACTGGCTGTGAGGACTCTGGCCGCCATTACGGAGAGAGCTGCATCGCATCTTGCCCCTGTTCAGCTTTGAGAAGGTCCCTCAGAGCCCTCTGCACCAGTCACAGCCGTCTTTCTGTCCTGACTGCTCAGGGAAGGCGGTGTAACGTCCCCTGGTTCCGTGAAACTGCACTGGCCCTGTATCTGCCTTCATGTTAAGCACAACAAGGTGAGCAAACAAAAGCCGTGTCCACAAGGATAACGCGGACTCGCCTGCTGCACGAAGGGAGATCACGCGCCTGCGTACGGAGTTCCTTTTGCCCTCCCCTTTCACCTTTTTGGGTGCACATAAGATGTTCTTCAAGGACGCTCTTTCTCAGAGAGTTGAAATGCCATTACCTCCGCATGAACATCGCCAGCTAGGAGGACGTGCAGCCCTGCGCACCTCGAGTGGCAAGCATCTGCGGCCGCAAGGCCTCACAGAGGAGGGTGGCTCCTGGGCACGGAGTCCTGAGGCGCTGGGAAGCGGAGCTGGGAGTCGTGGGTGGCCGGAGCGATTCCGCCTTCTCCAGAGCTAAGTTTGAAGAAAGGGCATCACAGAGCTCGTAGGTACTTCTTATTAGGAAGCAGGTATCTAGAAAAAGGTTTTGGGTTTCTCTTTCCGTTTCCTTTTTCCTAGTGCCATCTGAGTTTGGCTGTGAAAGGGACACAGCAGAAACTGAATTGTTTTTTCAGACCTGACATAAATCTGCCCTTGAGAATAATTATGGGAAGTGACTGTGTATCTGAGGCATGAAAAACCAAAACAAGACAACATCCTGCTGGGTCCACATATATTTAATACAGTACTACAATAGTCATATAGCATCTCCTTGGATTCTTGTGTGTATTTCATTTAAAATAACAAAAGTACATGTGTTTATGAAAGGAGGGCTATAAATAAAATCAAATAAAATGTGGTGGTATGTATAAGGAACCCTAGGAGTACCACTTATTTTGTGTAGCTCCAAATCTGCGTTTTCATAAAAACATTCGGTATCATTTGTATGTATTTCAGCCTTAGCCAAAATAGAATAAAAATAAAATGCTGAGCTAGATTCTCTTACCTAAACTATGTGCTCATTCAGAGGGAGGCAATTTAGGGTTGGCATTAGCTCTCTCAGCTGCTGAAATAAACAACCGATTGAGTCATGTGCAGTTACCTCATGCGGCATCAGATTAGCAGCCTGCCGGCGACAAGGGACAAGCCTGAGGCACACAACAGGCCCTCTCTGCCTGGGCCAGTGCTTCAGGGCAGAGCATTGTCCTGAGCCTGGGCGTGTTTGCAGCTGTGTCTGCCTCTGCCTACTTGGTGCCAGTGTGTACCCACCCTTGCAGATTGCTTTCTGCAGGAGCAGTCACCCCACTGGTGTGTGCCTTACGGGCCATAGAAGTGTCACTACAGTTAGGTCTAGGACAGCCTCCGAGTGGCACATGCCAGGGCCCCGAGACTTGTGCAGCTGCTTCTTCCCCAGGGAGTACTAAAGAGGCTGCAGGGAAGAAGCGCGGTGTATCTGGCCCTGGATCCTTGTATAGGCTGTGCAATAAGTGGTAAAGGGCCCACCAAATAGCTCAGCAGATCAAAGCACCTGCAAGCAGGTACAGGGCTGAGGGTTCGATCCCCAGGCCTGTCATGGCAGCCCAGCCCCTGGGGCGTGCTGAGACAGCAGTTGAGACTGGGCATGGTGGTGCGCACCTGTAATCCCAGCTCTTGGGGGCTGTAAACAGGCAGATCACTATGAGTCTGATCTAGTAGTGAGACCCTGAACACCCTGTAGACCCTTCCCTAAAATAAAATAAAATTTTTTAAAAAGCAGTGATTTCCTTATGAGTTGCCCTTGAATGGTGTCTAGTTTAACTTGTGTTTGTGTTTGAAATATACCCTGTTGGTATCAAAGATATTTGAATTCTAACTATGCTCACATTATAACTTGCTTATGAATTAGAACTCGAGAATTATTTAAATTATTTTTATTTCCCCTTCTGAAAGATTGAATTATTCCTGAAATTGATAATGTGGATCTTTTGGGATTAAAAGCATCTGAAGGTAATTGCATTGGGCATAAATTCAGTGTTCTCAGTTCACAAATACTACAGGATATTTGGCACTGTTTTACTGAAAGAGAAGTAAGTATTCAGATCTTGCATTAATAATTTTTATCTTGTGGCAAGACCTCCCCTTACTCCTCTCCTGCACCCCAAAATCTCCCAAAATACATGTCCAGATGTTGGAAGAACCTGTCCTGTTCCCAGTGCACCACCCACAATCGTGCAGCTGTCTTTCAGGTATTTGTGGGCTCTTCCATTCATCAGCATGGAAGATACCGCCTTTCTCGAAGGGAGTGCCCGCACACGCTGTGGGGCCTGGAAGTCAGGCCTGGCCCGTGCTGCTGTGCCTCTGCTCTTCCTCCTCGTGTCCCCACTGAGTCCCATCACAGGACAGCGGGCTGCGCATGTAGCCGCAGGTGTGAGACCAAGCGCAGCTCTGCGGTCACTGGTCCCCATGCCTCGGAGTTACTCTAAACAGAGGTCTAGGGACATCTGCCCCTCGGTTCTTGCATGAGTTCGCATTCCCTCCCAAGAACAGTAATTGTCAAATTGTAATACTGCCGCAAAAGTTGTTTTTGATAGTACCCTTACTCTGAATGTGCCACAGATCAGATTATGCCTGACTTAGATTAAATTGTAATTTCAAACATCAAAATATCAAATGAATTTAAAAAACAAATTTGTAAATCAAGAATACTACTTATGAGAGAATGCTCCCATCACCAGAGATGCTGCCCATAGAGGTCAGGCCCAAGAAGCCCCTAGTAGATGCTTGTGGAATTAAGTTCTTTTGTTGATTTGCCATGAAGTACTATGTATAGAAGACTTTTTATACTGTGGATTTGCCATAATGTCTTGTTTTCTTTTTGACTCTGGCCCTAGATTTCTATTAATAACAGAATAAGGAGAATTCCATGAATAGGGCAATAAAGGTCCTCTCTCTGTCTGACTCAGCTGTACTGGGGACAAGATAATAGTCCTAGCATTTTGGGGGTTCCTGATAGCCTGTGAACAGATCCTAAAGTCAGATGGCAAAATTCCTTATTTCAGGGATACTATATTAAAGTCACTCTGAGTTGATGGAAGTTGTAAGTTATGGCTTTAGAGTTCACGGAGGAAAACCTTAACAGTAACTTAAATGGGGTGGGAGAGTGTTCCAAGTGGAAACGCCGGTATTAAGTGTTACTTTTACATGAAAAAATATCAGACGTTCTGTGGACTCACTTTTTTGTGAGTCCTATTTTTTTTTGTTAGCAGAACTATGAAATAAATTAAAACCACATTTATGCATCAAAAATAAAGAAAGCAAATGACACGATTGCTAGATAAAGCACTACCAAAAATAACTTCCATAAGCTATTTGGAGAGGTATTGTGAATTATACTGCAGGAATATGCATGATAAAGGTGGCATCTGTCATTTAAAAACAATATAATTTATTTAAAAACGAATCTATGTGCATGGCTTAGATTGACAGGTCTTTAAATTTTGATGATAATTTTATCTCTGCCACCCTCAAGCCCCAGTATTTTATGTGCCATTTACTCTGGGATTTTCCTTGAATTAAAAATTGAACAATCTTATTGCAGTGCAGAAAGGATTTCATTACTTTCAGAGGTGACCTTCCAGATTCTATTAGGACAAGAAAATAGCCTCTAACAACCTCATTCAAAACCAGCCTTCTCCAGACCTTGAAGACACCGTTGCAGCTAGTGAAAAGGTAAGAGAAGATCTCTTAAAAACAGCTAGGATGCAGGAAAAAATAATTCAACATCTGCAAGACGATGCAAAGATGAACAATGTAAGACTAATAGGCAGCAATGAGAAGGAAGGAGTCAGTACAAATGATGTAAAATGAATATGGGCAGAAGTAATAGCAGAAAACTTCCCAAATATGGGGCAACAATCTGACATTCCCGTAACCGAAGCATATAGAACTCCACATGACATCAACCCCATTAAAAACACACCCAGGCGTATAATAGTCAGGACCACAGAAACTCAGCACAGGAACAGTATATTAAAAGCCACAAGAGAAATGTGAAACAGATCACATTTAAAAGAATCAGAATAACAGCAGATTTCTCTTCACAAACCATCATTCAAGTCTTGCAAGAAAACAAATTCCAGCCCAGACTGATATACCCTGTACAGCTCTCTTTCAAGTTTAATGGAGAAGTGAAATACCTCCATGACAAAGAACAACTAAAGAATTTCATGATGACAAAGCCAAGCCTACACAGACTACTAAAAGATATTCTAGAGAGGGAACAAAATGACCACAACTCTGTGAATGAGAACAGAAAGAACCCACCAAATAGGGCAAACAGTTAAACACAGGACAAAAAGAGGTATATAACAACAGGTAAATAACATGCCAAACATAAGTTAGTACATTTCAATTATAACGATCAACATAAATGGACTCAGTTCACCAACTAAAAGAAATAGACTGGCAGAGTGGATTAGGAAGCACAATCCAACAATATGCTGTATAAGACTTCATCTGTCAGTTCACTGGTTTATCTTCAGAGTTCTGTCCAGCTGGTAATTTCAGTAGTTCTGTGATTTGTGCCTCAGGAACACAATGGTTTTCGTGAATCATAAATAATGCGTTGTCCTGCCTTTTATAGCTTATTGACTTAGAAATAATTTTTCTGCAAGATTAGAATTCAGTGTAGACGCTGCCGAAGTCCTTACAGTTTGAATGTGGGGGAATTAGAGAAATCATATACTTAAAAAAAAGAAAAGGAATTCTATACTCTACATCTTAGTTTTGGAATACGTCTATAAAATAAACGTGTGCACATTGTTCTCAAATTCTGTAATTATCTTAAAGAAAAAGTCACTTAAATCACATTCCTATTGTTAAATGATAAACTCTTCTAATTCTAGAGAAGTATATCAGAAAACTAAGAAATCTTATTGGTAAATATCACTTTTTGTGTTATGTTCTAGAAAATAAGTATTTAAAATAAGTATTTCTTTAAAATAAGTATTTAATTGATCTTCATTTGGCCACCAATCTGCTCCATAATTTTGAATTTTTTTTCTTTTTGTGTATTAATGTTTAGGTTTGGATTTTGGTTGTACAGCTTTTACTGTTTTTAATGTGAAAATATGTGCTCTTGTACTTATCATTCTTCTGTTCTCAAGACTGCTCTGGTCTGCAGTTTCACACTTGTTGTTATTTGTTTAATCCTAAAATCCTGTGTGTAGGTTTCAGACCATTGTTCCTGAACCTTCATTTTGTTTTTTAATTCAATGAGACTTTTTGATGTGTATGTATGTGACATGCATGACAGTCTTTGTGTGTGTGTGTGTGTGTGTGCGTGCAGGGTCTCCCTACACAGCCCACACTAGTAGTGACCCTCCCGATTTCTGCCTGCCTAGTGCTGGGATTGCAGGTGCGCACCACCATGCCCAGACTATGCACGGCAGTCTTTACTGCTCTCTGTGTTGTCAATTGTATGAAAGTTATGAACATACTACGTTTTTTAATTTATATAAAAAGTGTGACATGGTAACATAATTAAATTACATCTGAGAAAACAAATCTATTTGTGTATAGCACAGTATGGACTAGGGAAAAACATAAACAGGCTAGGTGGAAAATTTTGATGTTACTGAGTATCCTCTGTATTCACTGGTGCCAAGTGCCAGCAACTTTGAACCCAAGAATTTTTGTCTTAAGTTGTTTGAATACTTATTAGTAATAAAATGCTACATTGAATAAATAAAGTCAACAAAAACAATAAGTAGTGCAATTAAAAAAAAAAGCCTGCCTTCTCCTGGTGGCTTCACCTAGTTCTGGAATCTCCCGGGACTCAGTCTACAGTTCTTCTTGAACTTTCATCTCCTGCCCTTCTCAGCCAGTCAGGAGCAGAATCATGTGAAGATTACCTGGAGTCATCTTTGCTATATTTTGTGCACTTGTATGATTCTGTGTTTTGCTATCTAGCTTCTTCCAAACGAGAGTTAGTCTCTTGAAGGGCCTAGAAGACAGGATTCAAGTATCTTACTTTGCTGTAGCTTCTCCGAGAGCCCCCCTCATATGCCTGCACCTCATGGGCAGCTGGCAGTATGATCAGCTGCTTGTTGTTCGTGAGGTACTGTACTCTGTGATTCCTTTTTTAAACACTCTAATGACTTACCGTGCCATTTTAAGGGTTCCATAATAAGGAATCCACTCCTACCTGCCTCCTGATGTTCATGAAGCAATTTAAGTATGGTTCCCTATAATTGCCTTTCACATATATAAGCAAGACTGTAAGAGTTTCATGCGCAATAACTGTAACAGCAGCTGGCGGGTAGTTTCTGGAATGCCTTCTCCTCTTGGGAAGATTATAGCCAGAGGGTGTAAGGAATTTGGTTTCGTAGAAAGTACCTTTATATTCTATGAAAGATGAAAGCTACACAAAGTAAGGTTGAAGAAAGGGGTTATCTAGGAAAAAGTGATGAATCTCACTAAATTAATGACTGGTTTTAGTTATGTGAAGAATAACAACCAATATTTTCTATATAAATGTAGATATAGAGGCTTAACAAAAATAAAATAGGCTTTAAATGCAATGATTAAAACAGATGAAAATATCCTCAAAGTGAAGGGAGACCCCTGTGTGCTGGACCAATTAATTTAGGATGCTGGAGTTGCTCCAGTAGGAAGACGGAGCAGCGAGGAGGACACATGAACATCTGAAGTGGTGCGGACTGGGTGACACTGGGAGGAGCGACTGTCCTAGTGGCTCTTGATTTCTTTTCACCTATTGTTTAAGTTCTTCATTGTCTTCCCTGGTTTCATCAGATTTATCATCTTTAATGATGAAAGCTTTTTAAACTTCACTGTGAAAAAGGAAGACGTTGATGTTGGGTTATTGTGTCGGCCCACGTGTTCTTGTGCTCTTGTTTTACATCTTTCTTCTCTAATTGTTGTTTTTCCAATCAAGTGCAAGCACTAGCTTTAAAAGAAAAACAGCTCCAATATGTGCAAAATTTGTTTAGTGAAATTCTATATAATTTCTGATGGGTTTTTTTTTACTATTTTTTAAAAAATGTTCCAGTAGCAACAACAGCAGATCAGCATTTCAGAATTTTTACAGTAGCGAGAGTGACTGACTGAGATGGTTTTGTTTAGGGTCTGCATGAACATACAGAATTTATATTGGCTCTGAAATAATCTGAGTAAATATATGTTTAGAGTAGGATTTTCAGAGTGAGAAACTGGCTTGGGTTCTGTCTTCAACCTCTTTTCTGTTCTGTTTTAATTTATTGTGAGAAATTTTAAGGGAAAACAAGGATTGTGTTAAATTTATGAAAGGAACTCAGCACCATGGAGTGAAACAGGAAGAGCGAAAAGTCACAAATTGATGTCCATAGACATTCTCCAGGGCGGGCTGTGGCTCCTGGGTGGTCGCCTGCTTCGAGCACTGTCCTTCCAGAGTGCAGGTAATCAAATCATGGTCATGTGAACATCCACGAAACTTGCCGTCTGGGTAGAAGCTTTCAGAGATACAGTACACACACACACACACACACACAGAGAGAGAGAGAGAGAGAGAGAGAGAGAGAGAGAGAGAGAGAGAGAGAGAGAGACAGACAGACAGACAGAGACAGAGAGAGAGACAGAGACAGAGAGAGAGACAGAGAGAGAGACAGAGAGAGACTGCTTTACATAAGCACAAATTGTTGCAGAGCCAGAGAGAAAATCAAGCACACGTGTTGCTGTCTAAGTGTTGCTATGGAGTCGAGTCACCAACACGTAAGGTCCCTCCTGGGCTACACCAAGGTGGCATCACGCACCATATTGTCAGTGCACAGCATCCCTGTAGCGGGAAGTTTGCAAAGAGGCTTCAGTCGTTGGGTGGCCTTGAGTGCCATGGAATCCGTCCTCAGCCTTCTGCCTGCAGGTTCATAGTTAACAGCACTGGCGGACCAGTTAGAGCTGCGGGGGCTCGCGATCCACGGGTTCACTGCGGAACTCCTCCCGGAATTGTCATGCTGCGCCATCTAAGTCAGTGCTCTGTCTTCATTGTTGAAGCACGTGTACGCCCTCTTATTTGAGCCCATCCCTCCCACACAGCGCCTCACAGGCTCTCAGAGTAAGTCAGAGTGCTGGCCCCAAGGCTCATAGCCTGTCCAGTGGGGTTGTGTTCGGCAGACCCAGAGGTTAAGATGTAGTATAGCAAAGCAAAAGTGTCTTGTACTTCCGGGTCGTGTAGAAGCAGCATAGCATGCACAGGTCTCTCGCAAGCCTCCTTTGTGTTGCCTCCCAGTTCTGTGGGCTTTGCTTACTATATAATCATAGCACTAATCAGCGTAGCCTAGAGGAAGACCCAGAAAGACTTGAAGTTCATCTCAGACAAGACTAAGCCCCTCAAGGCTTGCTTCTTGCTTTTATTTACATAACAATGTCCATATTTTACATATTTCCTGTGCCTTTTCCTCAGCACAGTTCCTAGGTGTGATCAGCTCTGTTATATGCACTGATGAAAGCCAGAGAAGTGTGATGCGGGAAGATCCTAGTCATTGAGGTGGTACGACGATATGCTCCGCTCAGTTGGGAATTCATCTCACTCAGTAAGCTCGGGGATATTCTTTCAGATCCTTGAGATTTGACCTTAACTGACAAGTGACACTTCCTGCAGTTCCTAAATTTGGGCAGGCTGGTTTCTGTGTTGGCTGCTCTGCTTCTCAACTTCTGGACCCTTTCTTTTCTGCCACCAAATGGGAATTTTGAATACAAATCCTGACACAGTCCACTCACTTTCATCTCTCAGCTTCAGATGTCATCCTGAAAAGCAAAGAGCTTGGAAAGAGGACGGTAAAGACCAATCTCTTCTCATCTGAGACCTTTGGAAAGAAGTCAGACAAAATGAGAAATGATGTGGGCCTCTAGGTCAGGGGAAAGAGAATGGTGGTTCACAGAAGCCGTTCCGGGAGCCAGTTCTCAGGGCTGTCTGCCATAAGCATTCACGTCCTCATCCACTAATTTGGTGGTGCAGCAAAGCTCTGGAGGAGAGAGATGCTGAGAGCTGGTGGCTAAGAGAGGATGTCTTATAGCTGTGAGCACCAAGCTGGACATCTGTGTCCCCAAAGCCTCCTCCAAATCGTGAAGTCTTCGTCATTCTTGCCCAGAAGGGAGGTTCACCAGGAACCTTCGCTCTTTTTTTTTTTTTTTTTTTAGAACCAGGGATTGAACTCAGGCCCTTGCGCCAGGGAAGCGCTTATTCCACTGAGCCATCTCCCCGGCAAACCTTCGCTCTTGCAGTGCTTTGTGAGGTATGGGTGGGGGAACACCAGGTGGGCCTGCCTGAGGACGCCTTGATTGCATCCTGCCAGTACTCAGCTTAGCAGCTTTCTGCAGGGGAGCCTCTTCCTCATGTACATGAAATATGACAAGGGAGGTGCGTCCCACTTTCTTAGACCAGCTCTAAAATTTCAAAAGGCAAAAAGCCAGTCTAAATTCAGACAGAGTCAGGAGGGAAATAAGTGGACACCATACCCCGAAGTGCCCAGAGTTGAAAAGGAGTGAAAATGGGTCATCCTGTCTGAGCTACCAAGAGGCGTCTCCACCAGACTTGTGGCTTCCAACACTGGAGCATGCGTGAGGTTCATAGTCAAGGTCCACTCGCAGCCCTGACGTGGTGACCAGGCCTGGCCAGCAGCAGGGCCACCAGGGCCAGGCCAAGCAGCAGCGGTGCTGTCACCGTGCAAGGTCTTCTGGAAGCTGTCATCTTCCTAAGTTCCAGCCCACATAAACCCCTGACCACATGCCGCACTTTCTCCTTATAACTGAAGTTTCCAGGAGAATTTTCCTTTAGTAGAGTCCCAGAAAAACTGAATCTTTGCTGATTCTTTTATGGAAAACTCTGCGCCAGGAAAATCACTACAGAAGGGCTCAGATATTCCTGGTCATAGAAAGAAAGCGAATAAGCAGGAAGGAACAAATAAGGAGAATTTTAAAACCAGGAAAGTTTTCAGAATCAAGATGGTGAGAATGGGGGTGTGGTAGTGGCTATAAGCCACAAAGACTGAGCGCTTGTGAGAATGGGCAGCAGTTGAAGATCAGCCTGCGGTGTGTACACGTACCGGTGCCCGTGGCGAGTACACTCAGCGTGCATCACAGATACACACTAGCTGTGCATGTCAGCAGCTCCTCTAGGTCTGCCTCCACATCATCGCAAGTTGTGAGTGCACCTGGAATCCCCGGCATAGTCTCCCTGTCTCTAGGGAAGGGAACTGCAGGTCTGAGAGCTTATGAGAACAGGGGGACAGTTAAAAGGATAAACACATGGCATGAGGACGTCACAACACCCCATAGGGAACATATTCCTCATATGTCACAAACATACATTGATACACATTTTTAGAGAGGGAAAAAAATGAAAGGACCAGATAGTGGAAGGAGACAGAGCTGTTGTAGATCTCAGTGACCTCGGGGACGTGGTCAGTGGCAAATGTCAACCTCAGCCTTGTGTGATAGTGCTGCAGTACAGAAGGTCATACTTAATGTAAAGATAAGTCTCCCCCACGGTCGCAGAGGGGAGTCATTGTACACAGAATTTTAGTGAGGCTTTGGGGCACTAAGTCACTAGTGACAGTGAGCTACCTGAGGCCTGGAACACTGTTCTACCTAACATTCCCTGGTGCATAGTAGGCCTACAATAAGTGGATGAAATAATGGCCAGTCTGTCCTACTGCCATATGGTAGGGGACTTGACTGCAGAATGCCAAATTGGGGGTGTGTTTTTACCCAGCAACTTGCAGTATGGATTGGGAA
>NW_004524620.1:13724879-13725975 GCF_000260255.1 Octodon degus | reverse complement strand
ATATGCAGTGTATTATTTGTTGAAACTGTACTCTCGATTTGATTTGAAACTGTCCCATTGCTATATGTTTATCAATAAAACTTTGAAAAGAAAAAAATAAATAAAGGAAAAAAAAAATAAAGTACTAGAGATTGAACTCAGGACCTTGCATTTGCCAGGCAGGTGCTTATTCTACTGAGCTATATTCCCAGCCCTAAGTCAAAACTTGGAAAGACCAATTTAAAGAACAAGCTACAGGGGCCGGGGAGATACCTCAGTAGAATAAGCACTTGCCTGGCAAGCTAAGGGCCTGAGTTCAATCCCCAGTTCCGCAAAAAAAAAAAAAAAAGAAAAGAAAAAAGTTAGAAAAGTCAGATTATTCATTGAAGAGCACAGGGCTACCCTCACTGATCTTTAACCTTTGCGAGTCACTGGCATAGGACATAGCTAAAGGAGAGTCGCCAGTTGCATGTGACCAGAGAACTCATTCATATCACTTTCACGCCCTTGGCGCGGCGCACAGTCACATGCCTTGGTCGTATTTTCGGGCTTCCGTACGTGCTGCGTCTGGATTCAGAACCATGAAGGTGGATTGTGCCTGCTACTAGACCTTCCTGGAAAGTAAATGAAACCCTTAACTGTTAGGAAGAACTTCAGCACAGAGCTATCAGAGGGAGCATACTTATTCCAAAGCACAAACGAATGCACAGATGGACACAAAGTGCCTTCCAAATGTTTCCATCATTTTTATACCTTAGGGGAAAGATGATCTCAAACCTGGGTCCTGCTTGAACATGCTCAGATTCTTCCCAGCTAGTAAATGTGGCTTTGACCTTGAGGAGAAGCGTTATTATCCTTATCCTCTTTCTGCATTCGTGTATCAACCGAGGGATTCAGAAAGCAGAATACAAGAAGCCTTGTTACGTTCTGTAAACACTGTATAATATACCTAAACTTATTCTTCTTAAAAATGCATTCCATAGATGTCTGGAATTCAGACATCAGGTAAAATACTTGAAGAACAACATGATTTGATGTCAAGTGTCTTGGAAGTGTTAATATTCTGGTAATGGTAATGTGGTGGTGGCGGTGGTGGCAGTGGTGGTGGTGGTGGTGG
>NW_004524620.1:13720698-13724514 GCF_000260255.1 Octodon degus | reverse complement strand
GTGGTGGTGGTGGTCATGGTGATTGTGTTTGAAGAAGGAATAGAGTTAGACCTTCTATGTCTCTTCTCACATATACTCTTGGGCTACTTTGTATCCTTTAATGGACATGCCCCTACTTTCTCCCTCCCTGGCTGGCTCACAACCATTGTTCATTCTTGATTTTTGTACAAATTGGCAAATACAAGTGATAAGCAAGTGTGAAGATCTAATGTACATCATGAGAACTGTAGTTAATAGTGCAGTGTTTTTGAGGCTCAGTGAGTAAATTGAAGCTGCTCCTGCCCCAAGGGGTGAATGATGGTAAGCAGATGTGTGGATCAGTGCGCTTCTGTGTACTGCTTTACTGTGTGTCTCATAACATCGTTATAGCTTTGCGCAGCGGCAGTATCGTAGCCAGTGAGGTTTATCTAAGGCGCGATTATTGTTAATTGAAAACTTTTCATAACATTGTTATGTACCTTAAATATGCACTGTGAAATTTATTTTGAAAAACCCTTGGATTAGTGATAAGGGGTGCACCCCCAGCATCTAAACGGGAACGGGAAATAGATGCTGGTGTGAGCTGCCAGACGTACTGACTGTGAGAATCACAGACAAGGTAGGGAGGCTCCTAGGAAGTTCATAAGACTAACAAGAATAAAGAAGGTGGTTTTTAAAAACTCAAGGGCTGGTGAGATAGCTCAGTGGACTAAGCGCCTGCTTTGGCAAACTGAGGAACCAGAGTTCGATCCCTGGTTCCACATGCCACGCCAGCCCTGCCCCTGGGGCACACAGAGCCAGCCACCGAGTCTGGGTGTGGTGGCGCAATCCCAGTGCTGGGGAGGCTGAAAATAGGAGAATCATTACAAGTCCAAGCTGTGTAGTGAGACCCTGTGCTAGATACACAAAATAAAAATAAATAAGTAAATAAATAAATATTTAAAAATTCAACATAACTTTTTAAGGAAAAAGAAATTTTCAGCCTGATTCAGCAACATATTTTATAAAAGACAGTCAGGTGGCCTTGCCTTCTAGCCCTGCCTGGCCACAAGGCACCTGCAGGAGGAAGTGGCTTTCAGGGTCCTAGCTGTGTGACCTTACTCCCACTCCACGCTGTGCTGATGGGCAGCCTCACAAGGATGGGCATCTGCTATGAAAACACTTACACACACATGTGCATGTGCACACACACATGCGCGCGTGCACACATGCATTCCAGATTGTCTATTATTTTAAGAAAGGGGGAAGTACTATGTTTGAAAATAGGTTTCATCAATGAAAGCTGAGAAAATGAAAGTGGAATCACTTTTTTAAAGTTTGATTTAATGTGTTCAGAAGTTCTCTCAAGCCTCGCTCAGGAGCTGAGGTGGTGTAGAAATTTGCCAAGTACCTGGCTAGCTCCAGGCGTTACGACTTTTATTCAAACCATACACGAGGATCTGCCAGCAGTCCAGAGACTGTGGCGAACTTCTCCCCAAGTGCAGTGTGCCAGGCGCTTACGACTTCTCTTGAAGATGCACAGTTGTCTCCAGAAGGTCACGGCCCTAAAAGTGACTCTAGTGTGTCTTAGGAACTTCGGGGTGCAGCGGCCTTGGTGGTACCTGGAGTGGGGCGCTGCTTTCTGAGTCGGTACCGGCTTGTGCAGTAATGCTAACAAAGCTCTTAGAAACACATTTTAAACTTACGAACATGAAGGAAAGACCTTTAATCCGCTGCTTTTCTGTTATCAGAATGGCAAACAAAGGCCAGTGTTAGGACCAGTTGAGAGCACTCTTCCTGGCAGAAGATGACTACAGGGTTAGGTGCACAAGCAAGCTATTCATAGAAGTGCTTGAAAATGTATTTCAAATTATAACCTGTGCACTCAGAGAAACATTTCAAAGGTGAGTAAAGCGTATCCACTGTGAGAAAACTCTCGGTAACTTTCAAGTGCTACTTACAACAGTTAGTGTAAATCTTCCAGTTAAATTGGGCTGAGGCGTGTCTGTTGGGACGTGTCTCCACCACCCTCCTGGGAGAACTTCCTACCTCGCTGCTGATTTTTCCAAAGCGCCCGAGAACCTTATTCCTTCTCCAGCAAATACTTACATATTATCTTCTAATTATCTAGGTGCTGGGATTACAGCAGTGAACAAACAGGTAGATACACAAAAATACATTGGCATAGTGTTAGCTAGTGATAAATAATGTGAAGAAAAATAAAGCAGAAAAGGGGACAGGGAAGGATGGAGTTTCTGTTTTAGACTGAGTTTAAAAAGTTTCCCTAGAGGAAACATTTGACTGCTGACCTAAATTAAGCCGGGGAGCAAGTAGCGCAGGTATCTAGGGCAGTGGCTCTTAACGGGGAGCCACTTTCACTCTCAGGGTACATCTTGAAGCATTTCCGCACCTGGAGACATTTCCAGGTACCACAGCTGCGGGGGTGGGCACGGGTGCTCCCCGCCTCCGGTAGGTAGCGGCTGGAGGTGCTGTGGCCGTCGTGATGCTCAAGACGGCCATTCCACAAGGAGCTTTCCAGCCCCAGATGAGAGCAGCACGGATGTGAAGAACCCCTCGTCTAGAGAGAGAAGGGCGTGCCTGGCCAGGAAGACAGTAAGTGCAGGCCAGACCCTCAGTGAGAACTTTCTTGGCTCGTTTGGGGGACACCTGGGAGGCTCGTGTGGCCAGAGCACAGCAGCGTGCAAATACCTATCTCAAAATCGGCTCCCAAGACAGCCCGTGCCTCTGCCGCTCCCTTTTCCAGCCCTGCCACCCCCGCACTAAGTTCCTACCCAAGCTCTCCTAGGAGACCTGGCTTTGCAAGCCGAGGGCTCGGAAGCAGACCAGGTTCTTGTGGGAGACAGGGTTTTGCCCACTTTTTCCACAGAGCCAGGCCACATGTAGCTTTCCCAGGGATGGGGCTTCTCAGAGTTGCCCCTGCAGGGATGAGGACGTGTGCTGTATGTGTGGGCTTTGATTTCTGAGAGGCGGCCATCAATAAATGAAATCACAGGCATTATCTTTGCATTGTGCAGGAGACAGCTTCAATTTGAAAGGACAGCAAAACTGACGGGAGAGTCTCTTTGGTGAGTAGCACTGACCCTCAGATTTCCTACACTGCCTCTCGTGGTCACCTTAAGAATGATCTTAAATGTGCGTGGCCATGGCTCTCAACTTTTGGGGTCTTGATGCCCCCTATACAAATTAACGTCACTGAGAACCCCAAAGATCTTTTTGTCATAGAGATTATAACTTTGTGTGCTGACCATATTCAAAATTAAGACAGGAAAAGCTTAAAACTCAAGAAAACCCAAGCGCATCTTGCGGTATCCTCCAGCACAGTTGCATCAGGACGTGTCCGGCATCCATGTGGGAAACTCCAGTGTGTGCTCAGAAAGAGTAAGTGCAGAAAAGGCCGGGCTAGGCGCCCCAGGGCCTGCGGGGCAGGCGGGTTCTGGGCCCTCAGCCTGCCGGAGCGCCCAGCTGCTGAAGGCCCTGGGTCACGTAGCCGGACGCAGAGTGTACGTTCCTGCGGCTTCTCTCTTTTCCTCTCTGGTCAGCCTGAATTTGCCCTCCAGAGCCGGCTTTTCCCTACCCTTTCACCCCTCGTTTTCAAATAAACATTTGGCACCATTTCTGGATTGTTTAGTCTAACTCTTTGTTTGAGACAAGAAGAACCTGGACTGTTAAAAAAAAAAAAAAAGTGGATAATATTTGCATATCAACCTATACATTTAAATCATCTCTAAGCAGAATCTCAAGGACTAACTAATCAAGAAAGGGAAAGGACATGAGCTAGGAACCATGACAATGTCAAGCCATACAGTTATATGTAAAAGATGAGCAAGGCAATGATCC
>NW_004524620.1:13702075-13719546 GCF_000260255.1 Octodon degus | reverse complement strand
ATGGGGTATACCGATGAATGTCCATTTTGTATCTGTGTATTCAGAGTGGTTGGGATAGATATATAGTTGCATTCTCTTAATGAATAGAATGATTGTTCTAATGGTGTTTCTGAATAGGGTCTCACGTCCGCATCTTATACAGCAATTAACCACTAAGAAGAATATATGCAGTGTATTATTTGTTGAAACTGTACTTCAATTTGATTTGAAACTGTCTCATTGCTATCTGTTTATCAATAAAATTTTGAAAAAAAATCATCTCTAGATTGTAAGACCTGATACAGTGTAAATGCGAAATATCCTGCAAGTTTTCTGTGAATATTCTGTACTTAGAGCCTCATGGCAAGTAGAAGGTGCTGCAGATGTTCTGTGCAGCTGCAGGTGCCTGAGCACTTGGGCTCCTCCAAGGGCCTGCACATGCACAGCCTGCACACACCTGACGCTGACTGCTCTGTCTCTGGGCTCTAAAAATAGTTTTGACCCCAGCTACAGCTGGTAGGGACATGCGTGACCCTCAAGGGGTCAGACCTTACTAGGAGAACTGAGACAAGTAGCTCATGTCCAGAGCATGTCCTTGTCCCTGCTGCAGGGCCAGTCTTCCCTTGGCCTGGGCAGCCGCTGTGTCTCGGCCGAGAGGAAAGGACGAGCAGGTACGTGAGCATTCCCCGTGCGCGTCCCGTGGTGTCGCCGCTTGCAGCTGAGCTCAATCTCTGAGTTTACAGCCATCCACATCTCATTTAGGGAAGGGAGCCTCCCTCTGGCATCCTGCAGCAGCCTCCCTGCTGCCTTGGCTCCAGGCCGCCCACACCATCACAGAAGCTGTCCTGCTAGAGAGTCCAGCAGGCCGAGTTTGACCCTGACCTTTGTGCTGTCCTCAGGTGACGTTAAGCTGCTCTTGGAGAGCTCCTTCATGACCAGTGTGCTCACTTCCAGTGTCGTTTTCCTTCTTTCTGCCGCTCCCACCTTCTACCCCAAACTCATCCTCTTTTCGTTTGCCAAGTACCTGGAGGTTTGTGCAGTTGGTCACACTGGAGCCTTTAGCAGTGTCGTTCTCACTATGTGGAGTGTCTCCATCATTCCCAACCAAAACTACCAGTCCGTCGGGTCTGCCTAGACACTGCTCTGTCTGAGGATTTCCTTGGCATCGCTGCCCGTGCTGTGGGGTTAAGGGCTCCTCTGCTTTGTCCCTGTAATACCCAGCCTCAACCTGTTGAGGCCCTGCTGTCGCCCAGCTGTGCTGCCGTGCAGTTCCGTTTTCCTTGTCACACGCCCTTACTTGAAATCATCGAGGTAAGGGACCGAGTCTCACCAGATGCACTCCTCTGTCCTTAGAGCAGTTCTGGCTCAGGACGGACGCCTGCTGCACTGCTCTGGACTGGTGGATGGATGAACCTGTCAGCCAACGTTGAAGCACCTGTCTTAAGCTCTATAATCAACGTTTATGTTCATTATTTCAGTTAATTGTCTTAATTAAAGTGGGTACCAGTTTAAAGGAGTTTGGGTCCGTTCTGCCTCCACACCGCAGCAACTAGAAAATATTGAACTGGGAATTGAGTGCTTGACCGCCATCGTATAGTGAAGACAGAGACCACGAAGATAAGGGGCGATTGGAAGATGCAGAGTCTAAGAGAAATTTTCCGAGGGCGGGTGTAAGCGAAGCAGCGTCTCAGCAAGCAGCTGGGTCCTCTTTACGTAAACATTGCTGGATGTTCTCAGCCAAAGCTCAGAGTAAAGCCCTGAAAATACCTGCTGAAAGAAACTGACCTGACTCTCATCGGAAAACTGCCTTCTCATTGAGAGTCCCGAAAGTGCCCGTGCTCGTACGGCTTCTTGTTCTATAGGTCTTGCTTTATCTTGGTCTTAACCGGCCAGCAGAAAAGTATACAAAAGAGGTTTAAAAAGTAAAGCCGTATTAATACGCTGCTCTGTAAAGGGCTCGAGTCAACAACTTCTGACAGTACCAGTCATACAGATAACCCACTGCTGTTATGGGCTACTGGACTATCTTGGATTATTTTGCTGAATTCACACACCTACAATATTTAAATGACAATGGGATACCCATCTCTGACAAAACTAAACAAAAAATGGGATACAAATGAAAGACCATTTTGTATCTGTCTATTCAAAGTAGTCAGGATCGATATACAGCTCCTTTCTCTTAATTCAGTGACTAGAAAGATTTGTTCTAATGGTGTTTGTGGACAGGATATCATGTCAGCATCTTGTACAATGAATAACCACTAAGACAATAGTATGGAATGTGTTAATTATTAAAACTGTCCTACTAATTGGTTTTGAAACTCTCTCATTGCTATTTGTTTCTCAATAAGATTATTTAAAAATAAAAAGAAAGCTGGGGGGGGAGACAGAGACAGAGAGATAGAGACAGACAGACATACATACATGATAGGTAGATGGACAGATGGTTAAACAGGTAAATAGATAAATAAGTTTTGTGCATGCAAGCACACATACACATTTTTTTTTCCTAAGAGCTCTGAGCACATGAAGGTTATATAGACCTTTTTCACACCTAGAAGCAATTCTTACCTCATTAGCTTTTCTCCCCTGACAATTTATTGTCACACTGATTCAATTCCTATGAGTTATTTTCATCTAGTCCAGCTTGTTGGTTCATGTTTATGTTTCCAAAAAAGAACTTACTGAAATTCTGAAAACAGAAAAGAATTCAGGATACAGTTTTATCACCTTTATTTTTTAAACGAGGTATTTTTATAATGAATACATCTTAAATATCACGTGGTTCTCTTAAATAAGACAATATACAAATAAAGAGCATAATAGATAAACAGGAAGTAGGAAGTTCAAATCTCTACGTGCATTCTAATATGTATATATTAATTTGTTTCATTTATATCATTCTCTTAGTTCACTGAAAAGGAAGTTTGTGCTATTATGTTTCTTTGTGTAAGAGAGAATTTTGGCTGTGTCTTATATTCTGAATAACTACCTTGAATGCAATACACAGTGTAATAACTTCTTAGCCCTTTGTTATTTTAATGAAGTTTTATTTTCACATAAAATTAAAGATAAAAATGCAGACAAACAAGGCCGGCGAGATAGTTCAGCAGACTGAGCGCCTGCTTAGTCAAGTGCAGAGGCCGAGACTCGTTCCCGGGCACCACATGGTGCCCCGGCCCCGCCCCAAGTGCACTGAGCCGGCCACCGAGTCCAGGCGTGGTGGCGCTCGCCTGTAATCCCAGTGCTGAGGAGGCTGAAAGCAGGGGAATCACTACGAGTCCAGGCTGCATAGTGAGACCCTGCACACACACGCACACGCGCACACACACACACGCACACACACACACGCACACACACACACACGCACGCGCACACACGCACACACAGCAGATAAACAGAAGAAAAAGCAGTTTCTTGAACGCTGCTGCTGGCATTTTGGCACGTGTCTTCTCACCTGGGTTCTCTCACTTAGCGCTCACTCTCTTGCCCCTCCATGTGTACATTTTTAAAAATTTACCAATGTACTCTTAGAAAAACTAATTCTTGTGAGATAATTTTATTTTACTTTAATTGCAAAATCTTTCCATGCCCTTAGTTCTCTGCATCTGCTTCTCAGACTTCAGGGCATGCGTGAGCCGCTGGGCAGCCAGGAGGAGACGGTCTCGGGCCCCCCAGACCTGCTGTGCTGGCACTTCTGGAAATTCCAGTGAGGGCCCTGGTGGTGCTGCCGCCGCACAGGCTGGCATGTGCGCAGGGGCCCGTGCTGCCGTGCAGTCGCCAAGCATTCCCGTCAGCGCTCCCAGTTTCCCTACACGATGAGACACTTTATGAATATTAGCAGTAAATACTTCATATAAACACTGACATTTTCATAAAATAAAACCTGGTAAGCCTTAAGGCAAGAACCTATAGTTTGCAGGCTTATACATAATTTGTGGGATTTTGTGTGTGTGTGTGTGTGTGTGTGTGTGTGTGTGTGTGTGTGTGTGTCTGGGATCAAACTCAGCACTTCGTGCTTGCCAGGCAGGTGCCGGTGCCACTGAGCTATCGCCTCAGCCCAGGAAATAATTTTTTAGAGTCCAAAGCAGTGGTTGATTCCACTTTATAGCCAAGAGGTAAATGTCACCATGATGTTTTCTGCCGCATGGCTGCCTCCTGCCGCCTGCAGCGACCCCAGATCAAGTTCCCTTGATGTTGTCGTTGTCATGATCACAGCGTCGTTGTTCTGGGAAATGCCTGCCTCCATCTCTTCTTTAAGTCATCTACTTTGTCTGTCCTTCCACAGACGGTGATCTCTCTCCTCAGGACTGTGGCCCACCAGCCCAGTTTACTGGACTCACCTGCAAAATGGTCCCTATTATTCTCCGAGCCAGCTGTCTCAACGCACGCTTAGCTACTTGCTCTGGTTGAGACCCGTCCCTTGTTACCGCTGACCCACTTATAAGTGCAGGAGGGAAAAATCTTCAGTGGGCTTCACCCCAGGCCTCTGTGGCCGCTTTCACTTTAGGAGGGAACTGAATGTAGCAGAGAGAGCTCAGTTCGGAACAGAAAGGCCTGCGTTTGAGGCTCGCTCTGTCATTACCATCTGTGTAATCACAGGGCATTAAGGAACCTCTGTGTGCCCTGCTTTGGTCATCCCTATAATAGGAACAATCTGCACTGTGCTCTGCTAAACAAATCACTTAACAAGCTTATTGTGTAAATTAAGACTATATTATATCACTCCCTGATGTCTAAATAACTCACTTAGACTTGGAGCTTGCCTCCAAATTCTGTCTGATGTATGCAAGTTTCAGTCCTCTCTCTCTCTCTCTCTCTCTCTCTCTCTCTCTCTCTCTCTCGCTCTCTCTCTCTCGCTCTCTCTGGACTTGAGCAATACATATTGCTAGTTTATAATGCATTTATTAAATCATTTATTCTTTAAGAAATACAGATGTACACAACACAATAAGGGGCCGGGGAGATGGCTCAGCAGAATAAGCGCTTGCTGGGCAAGCGCAAGGACCTGAATTCAATCCCAGGTTCCGCAAAAAAAAAAAAAAACAAACACAACACAATAAAAAGTTGTGCAGTGATATTTTAAAATATGTATATTTTGTTGAATTGCTAAATCAATGCACTTATTTACTTTCTAGTTAGGGCAAGCAATATTGGTTTTTGAGTAATGGCAGTAATACATAGTGCACTGAAATTTATTTCAGTAAAAACAAAAACAATTTGAAGCGAAATGCTTGATAAATAGTAGAGCATAAATTATGAAAATATGACAAGACATCATGCTGACGTTACAAAAGGTGGCTAAAGTTTGAGGAACATTTACCCACGTAGAAGCCAACCGCAAAGCACAAATCTGGGTTGTTAATTTACCCAGGCCAGTTCTGTCGGCTGCTCTCCAGCAGAGCCCTGGACAGAATAGATCTCAGTCATTGTGCAGGTGTGATTTAAAGTAGGCCAATAAATCAAGAGTTCTATTATTTGACACATAGTTACTTATTGTTTCATCTTATAAAAATATCCAAAGTACACAGACAAGATTGTTTCTGACAAAGATACTGGATTTAATATTGTGAGGGGCTTATCAGCGTAACTGGAGTAGCTCAGCATAGGTTGTATTTGAGGAAAGTGATGAGCAGGTTACTTGGCAGTGAGCTAGTTCCTTTCATTATCAAAATGACATATATTCAGGGAGCACCAGTTGTACAAAGTATCCTCTTCTGGGGAAGATTTGACTAAACCTGCATTCTTGAGAAAAACAAAAGATTCACTGTGCTATGAACCAACATGACTACCATTATTGTGTTAGAAATCAAAGCACATTCACAGGGAGTTTTCCACTTAAACCTAGGAAATCTCTTAAAGAAAAAAACAGACTTTATTTTCCCTCGTACAAAGAAATGAAGTCAGAAATTAAGTGATTACTCTAAGATCATGTGACTGTTCTTCTCTGTGTGCCTCGTGATTCATCATTGGTTTCCATCCAGTGCAGGCTTCTGGAACTTTCCATCTCCCTGCTTCCCTGGGGGTGCTCGATAATTTGATTTAAAAGTTCTAGATTTCGGTAATGCAAAAGTGAGATTAAATTAAATGGATTCAATTAAATTATGGGAATAAATTAAATTGAGATTAAGATCATACTAGATTTTGTTTGTTTTAAGAGTGGAGAGGGATGAAATTTCACTTTAAAGAATGTTGGCCCTGTTTCCTGCACAGGGGCTTTAGGAAGTAAACAGCTTACTTTTGTGAGCTGACAGGAGCCTTCCTGAATTCTCTTCTGTTTAGGATTATAACCAAGCCAGAAAAAAGTTGGGGGTAAAATGTCAGGCTTAGAGTTGAACCAGATCAGTTCCAAATCCTTCTACCATTATCTATATGGTCTTGGACATGTTTTTTAACTTCCTTGAGTTTTGATTAAAAATGAGAAGAAAAGTAGTACTTACCCCATGTGCTTGTGAAATAGATTTAGTATGGTAAAGCAAAGAACAGTCCTGAGTACGGGACAGCAGGTGGCCACTATGAAGATAGAGAGTATCTCTGCAAGCACAAATATGAGCCAGGGGCCGGGGAGATGGCTCGGTAGAATAAGCGCTTCCCTGCCAGTGCAAGCACCTGAGTTCAATCCCCAGTTCCGTTAATGTTCTAAGCTATCTTGGGCTCCTCTGAAACACAGTCCTGCCCCTGGGAAGAAGTTACTCCCCAGCCTGCACATGAGGACAGTAGCCTTCAGGTTTATTTTGGTCTCACTGTTATTATAATATGAACAGTGCTTCGAGCCTAGGTCTTGCATCACACCTCAGAGCCTCCGCCCCAGAGGAAACCACCATTCCCCTCATTGTCCTGGTGGCCCGCAACTCCAGTGGAGCTCAATGTCGTCTCCTTAAAATCAGGTTTTCTGCTGTCTTGAGAGGTGGAAGAAGGAAGGGGCACGAGCCAGTCATACAGGCAGTCCCCAGCGCTGGACAGCCAAGACACTGCAGACTCTCCCACTAGAGTCCACCCACGCCCTGACTGGCCAAGTGGACTCATTCCCAGCCTGAGCGCTCCAGAACTCTTAGTACTTTCATGCTTTTTTCATCCTCTAAGCTTTTGGTAATTTTTTTTTCTCCTAATTTTGCTTTGTTACTAAAAAGCCCACCTTACCAGGCCCTTCTGCTCACTGGGCCTCTGGATTTCGGTTAAGTTCAACATCTGTAGCCAGCTCACCACGACCCTGCTGGATGTTCAACAAGATATGTTTCAATGACAATGGCTAAGGTGGAGACAGACCGAGGCAGGATTCAGGGCTACACAGGCTTGCAGGGTTCATTCAGAAGATGCCCAAGCTCCCAATAGGCAAACTGCTCCCCGACCAGTCTTACACCCACAATCCACAGAAGCACTGGAACCTCGTGCTCTACCCGAAAAGCAGCTTTCGGTAATGTTTTACAGCGGCCATCAGAAGCGGGCCCGCGTACCTCAGAGCCCTTCTGCCCATGAGGGAGGGCAGGGAGGGTCTGTGCACTGCTGCAGTCTCCGGCTGGTGGCTGGGCGTGAACTGACCCTGCAGCACCGCGCCGCAGCGACGGGTCCAGCCAAGCGCACGGAGCGCGCGGGGCCAGGCTCGAGGGAGGCGGGCTCTGTGCGCCTTGTCCGCCTCTGCCCCTTCGATCTTTGCGGTCCTTGCGCGGATCTGCCTTCCCATCAGGCCCTAGCGTTTGCCCGGTTACTCATCCCGGATGAGGGACCTTAGGTCGATTGCTCCCTTGCTGAAAGTGCTGCGGTGTCGTATGGGGAAGGAGCCGTGAGGAGGGAAACCCACCTGACACCATACGCTAGCGCTGAGCCTTTCACAGCTGAGTCTGGCAGCCGCAGAATCTACCTTCGCGTGTGCAGAACACAGAGCCGTGTGCTTGCGCGTCCGCGTGCAGAGATCCAGGCTTTACTCGAACCTGCGGAGCCTTGGCATGATGATCCCTTCGGTGCGCGTTCCTTAGAATAGCAGTGACGCCAGGAGGAAGTGAGAACGTTGATTGGAAGATGCAAAAGGTTAATTAAAGGAAACATTTAAGACGTGGTTGTCAGTTCACACCGGGGAAGCCCAGCCTGAGAAACGTTGAGTTCTGCACTTCTGCAGAATGTCAGGTGTATATTAAGATAAATCCAGCATCTATGTCATCATGGCAGAAATAACACTGTCCAGCACGCGAGTGTGTCCCAGTGGAAGGTGCTTAGGGTTTCAAAGCATTATGTGGAAGACTGTAGGCTCCGGGGACCCCTTAAAATTTGTCCATGGTCTTCCCGTTGGTTTTGCCAACTATTGACTTTGTGCTTGCTGTTCATTAGCCCACTCTATAAAAGGGAAGGGTAATGAAAAAGAGAGCCTACAATTTTTAACACAATCAAAAGGCATGTGCTTTACAATTAAAAGAGGAGGGAGATAGCTCAGTGGTCTAAGCACCTTTCCTAGCAAGTGTGAAGATCTGGGTTCAGCCCCCAATACCACATGCCATGCAGGCCTCAGAACCCCAGGCACACTGCTGGCTTTGGAGACTGGCTGTGGTGGCACCCACCTGTAATCCCAGTGCTGGGGAGGCTGAGACAGGAAGATCACTACGAGTCTGAGCTGCGCAGTAAGACCCTATACCAAATAAATAAATAATAAAGTATTTTTAAAAATAAAAAATTAGAAGAGGAAGTGTGGATGCTGGAGTGCGTCTGTCCTCCTACTTCAGAGTAAGGTGGGGCAGTAAAAGAAAGAGCCACAGAGGAACGCAGCTGGCCTGGCCGCTCCCTAGTGTAGCGGGCAGGGAGGATGCCAGCCTCTGAGAAGGCGCTCGTGCTGCCGCTCAGCCACGTAGGAGGGTGAGCTTGTGTCGCTTGTCTGACGCCACTGAACTGGGAAGGCGGACATCTGCGGTTTGGGCCTCAGTTGTTTGTACCCCTCTCATCCATCTCCTGTTTTATAGCTTGTATTCACATATGCTGGCTTAAAGCATTTTCCTTCTGTTCGTTCTGTTTCCTCCGTAGGGCAGATATCAGTGGCCACGTTTCACGGATACAGTTTGTTTTGTTTCATGGTTTTTTGGAGCTGGGGGTGCCCAAAGGGATACAGCTGATAAATAATGGGGCTAGTCCCTGCTGTGAGGCCCAGATCTTGTGACATTTCCTGTCCATCGTTGTGTCCAAAGAAAAAAGGACTGGGTCTGATGACCTGAACCTGACAGGAGAAAGCAGTTCCTTGCAGAGTAAGGGTCGCTGGGTTGTTTCCTAATTATTAAATCAGGAAAATAAAAATCACCTATGATAGCATCAGCCAGAAATAATCACGAGGATCAGTTTGGTGTATTTTTCCAGTACTTGTAATGCAGATTCGTACACGCAGTGTCCTCCTGCCACTCGTAGTCTAACATGCTGGTTTTCTAATAACAGCACATGGACATTTTTGCAGGTCATTGGATGACTTTAACAAACTGCCTCCTGCGCATAATGTTGCATGAATGTGCTTAATGTACTGAGGCGTCCACTTGCCGTTGGACACAATCATTCACGGTTACAAGCTACCTGCTGCTGCAATTTTGGTACGTACACGAATTTTATGATTCCAAAAGCAGGAGATGAGAGGGCCAATTTCTCCATTTTGAAGGCTGCTATTTTTAAATCTTTTCAAAGTTGGTAGATGAAAACAAATTCTCCTTCAAACTTGCATTTTATAGATTGCCGCTTAGCTGAATTTGTTTCACCAGTGGCTTTGCCAGGTGTCGGGTACCACATGGGACCAAGTTGCTTATGTGCTGCTGCAGTCTGCGGGGACCCAACACGGTGGTCAGAGGTTACAGCAACCCCCAGCACCCCGATGTCGAGCCCCTGCTGACACTAAAGCGTATGTGTCTCTGGGCAGGAGCTGGTTTGCATTCACAGTTCTGGTCCTTATTCTAGACTCTGAGCCAGACACCTCAGTACCAAAGCTGAAAACACCACACGTGGTGTTCTGATCTGGCCTTCTGACTTGCGCTGGGACCTCCAAGTCCGATCGCCTCTCTGTGCTTCCAGGTCTTCCACTGCAGATGAGCAGAAGCTAGCTGGGATGCCCTCCTGAGCAGAGTGCTGGAGAGAAAGCACAGCTCATGTCGGGCACTTGGTGTGCGTCACCCAGGCAGGACGGCTCCCTGCCCTAGAAAGGAGCCTTAGCGGTGCTCTGATCAACAGGTGCTTCCCACCTTGCATGCCCATGTGCCGTGCTGGAGCAGATTTCCCCATGTTTGTTTCTCTAGAGTCTAGCACAGTCCGTGCCCATGGAAAGGCCTTCTGAACAAGGAAGGAGGTAAAGCAGGTGTTGATGCTGCCGGAATGGCCCACGAGATTGCAGAGCTGGTGACCTGCTAGGACTGGTGTTGGAGGTCATCTCCGTCACCGCTCAACACAAGTTCGGGCGCCGTTGTCTCAGAAGCACCTGCCAGAACAGATTTTAATTAGTTAAATAAATTGAAATAAGTAGGCATAAAGTTTTAATAAAAATTTTATAAGGCATTTTTTTCCTCATTTGTTTCACCTTGTTTTGTTACTGGCCAAGTCTAGATACATATTTGGAGACATTAGACTCCACTTTCAGAGCAGACACACCGCACGAGGGTGATGAAATTAGAAATTTGTTTTTTTTTTCTGCTGAACTTTGCAACTACATAAAAATTGTGAAGTTTTTTCAGTTTTCAGAGTTGGTTCACCTAAATGGGCACCTTCAAAGCCAGTGGGAATTGTGGGAACTGTGTCATCCGAGGACTGTTTTCACTGAAATAATGAGCATTCTTATTTTAGCCTGCAGTATACGTGCATTTTTGTTTCACCATTTCATATAAAAATACTGTATTTCTAAATGGACAATTAAAATGATAATTTTAGCTAAGCCAGGTAAGGAGAATGAAGCATTTGCTTTCGTAACTCATGACTTTTCATATCACTGTTTATACAATTTAAAATGACAGAATTTTTATTGTTTCTCGCAAGTCTTAAATTATTTTCTAATCAGAACAAATTAGTGCAAAGAAAAGGTATTTGTTAAATAATTGTCAAATTTGTTACAATCTCAAAGTCTTTGATGTCCGGGTTCATCCAGAGGACTCAATTCATGAGATTCGGCAGCACTGACGCTGGCTTCTAATTTCTCACTGTTGTATTCTGGGCCGTATCTGCTAAGCATTTGCACTACAGTGAGTTTCAGTTTTTCACCAGTTAATAATTTACCCCAAGAGTTGGGGTAAGAAACTAGTAGAAAATGGCATTCAATCTATTGGGTTCTATCTATAAAATTTTCCAAAAGGTACATGATCCAGTTATTTTATTTAATTGGTGATCAGGAAACCTCAATTCTAAAGTCACTGAGATTTTTAACATGTATTTGAAATTAAATTACAGATGTTTAAAAGAAACCTTAAGTATTTTAATTTTGCATCTCTCACATCTTTTTGTTATGCTTTGAAGCGTGTAATAATGCTTTACATTAGATTTTCTTACAACTGCTATATTTTTAGTATAACATTTCTATTTCATGTAGCAGACACTACTTTTTACCAGAGACAGTATTTTCTTTGATCTTTCTGAAGATAATAAGGAGGTTTTAAAATATGTACAATGTAAAATATACTAAAATACATGAGAACCCTAAAGGCAGAACCAGAAGGCCCAGAGTGCAGCGCGGGAGCTGGCGCATGGCCCAGCTGAAGTCCCGCCCATGCCCGAGCCCTTCCCTCTCCTTCTCATCTGCCTCTGGGAAGAGGCTTCTGTCTTGAGTCTGGTGGAGAGCTGGGATGCAGCGCTGCTTTCAAGGTATCCTGGCGGGTCTTAGCGCCTAAAGAACGTAGAGCGAAGCCCCTGCATGTTCCCAAATTTTATATAATTGGTATTTTAATGAAGTTGATCTTTCTATATTTGGTTTGTGTTTAAGTGACTATATATATATATATAGGTGGAGTGAAGTGTGACATTTCAGTATGTGTACATTTCCTAAATGAACATTCCTTTTGCATGTTTATCGGCATTGAAATACTTCCCTCTGCGTCATTCATTTTTAGTGCCCTGGCGTGTGGATCCGACTCTAGCTGCTCGAGCCATTATCTTTCTGGTGAACAATTAGATGGCCTACAGGTTTCTTTGCCGCTAACCAACAATGCTGCTATGACTAATCTGTGTAGGTCTCCTAGTGATATATCCAAGAGTTTCTCAAATAAATCCTTACAAGTAGAATGCTGCGATAAGATTTGTTTAGCTTTACGCTTACTAGACTTTTCCAAATGACATTTCAGGTTAAATTCCAGCTACAGTTTTCTATTTATGTTTTTCTGTGATCTCTGGTTCCTCTGTCCTTTATTTTAATTCATATGCTGTTCTTTTTAGGCCAGTATTTGCTTCTGTTAGTCTGTAGCTTTCATTGTGAAGGCCTTTGTCAAGTGTCTGGTAGAAGGCTAGCCACTCACACACAAAGGGTGCGCCCCATTAAAGAGTCTCTTAAGGTCTTTGCCTGAATGAGACGTGGACACTGTCAGCTGTGGTCTTCACTTTGAGACAGAGCTGCTGAACAGCACTATGGCCCTGGAGCGCGCTCTCATTCGCTGCTCTGTGTCTGGTGCCTGGCGGTGTCCCACAGCTTCCCTGGCCTTCACCCACTGCATTCTGGGAGCACTGTCCCCTCCAGCCAGGACTATTGAAACAGTCCTTAAGTGTTGCTGAGGACAACTCTCCCAGACCCCACTTCACACGGAGAACTACTGTGGTAGGATGATCCACACCTGGCTGATCAACTCGCTTGGCCCAGGTCGAGGCTTCCTGAGGCCTTTTCCCTGGATTCCTTCACTTTCTTCAGAAAAACTCTTGCATCTCTTCTCCTTGATGAAGAGAAAGCACAGCAATCATCCTGATGGAGGGTCCAGTACAGCCCACCTCAGTTCCTCTGCTTCCACTCTACGCCATGCCTGTCCTTGGCTATGTTTAGTGACCTCCTGGGCTGTCTCTCCTCAGTCATCACTGCTGTAGGGCAGTCTCACCTGTCTACCAAGTTGGGAAAGCAGATTTGCAATTTTTACCTCTACAATCAGCATTGACACGATTGTACTTTTTTACTATGTTGTGCTGCATATCTGAATTCTTTGTTATGAACTCTTAAAAGCAGCACTAAAACCCTAAACACAGAATGCACGTTAAAGTGCGTGTTTCAGTATGTACATCCCACCGCCGTGCATCCTGGAGCCACATACATCTAACTGTACAGTGTGTGTGCTTTCTCACTGAGTGGCATTTACTTTTAGAAAGTCTTTAGCCTGTTAGTTCCCTGCAGCTTTGTCTTTATCAGAGAATAACAGTAAAATAAATTGTGGATTCTTGATAGAACAAGGATTATATATTTTATTCCATCTTATAGAAAATCATTTCTTTAGAAAAGATATTAAAGGGGAAGGTAAATTTGCCATAGGTAAGGGAACGTGTACTCAAGTCAGTGGAACCTGTAAAAATTTTGAGGTACAGCTCTTTCCCATCTTGCAAGATGGTGAGTGAAAAAACTGAGAAGCCAGACACTAAAGAGAAGAAACCCGAAGCCCAGAAGGCTGCTGCCAGTGGCACTGGTAAAAAGGGTAAGGTGAAGAAGGCAAAAAAGTCCAAGAAGGGGCAGCCCCACTGCAGCCGAAATCCTGTCCTGGCTAGAGGAATTGGTAGATACTCCCGATCTGCCATGTATTCCAGAAAGGCTTTGTACAAGAGAAAGTACACAGCTGCTAAATCAAAGGTTGAGAAGAAAAAGAAGGAGAAAGTTCTTGCTACCATCACAAAACCGGTCGGTGGGGACAAGAATGGAGGTAGCCGGGTGGTTAAGCTTCGAAAAATGCCTAGATACTACCCTACTGAAGATGTGCCCCGAAAGCTCTTGAGCCACGGCAAGAAGCCCTTCAGTCAGCACGTGAGAAAACTTCGAGCTAGCATCACTCCCGGCACCATCTTGATCATCCTCACTGGGCGTCACAGAGGCAAGAGAGTGGTCTTCCTGAAGCAGTTGGAGAGTGGCTTGCTCCTTGTGACGGGGCCTCTGAGCCTTAATCGTGTTCCTCTACGAAGAACACACCAGAAATTTGTCATTGCCACCTCTACAAAAATTGACATCAGCAAAGTGAAAATCCCCAAACACCTCACTGATGCTTACTTTAAGAAGAAGAAGCTGCGGAAGCCCAGACACCAGGAGGGTGAGATCTTCGACACCGAGAAAGAGAGATACCAGATTTCAGAGCAGCGCAAGGTGGATCAGAAAGCGGTGGACTCACAGATTTTGGCAAAAATCAAAGGTGTTCTTCAGCTCCGGGGCTACCTGCGATCCGTTTTTGCTCTGACCAATGGAATTTATCCTCATAAATTAGTGTTCTAAATTTCTTACTAAGAACCTAATTAAATACCTGATAGATTTAAAAAAAATTTTTTTTGAGGTACACTTTCCCTCACATAAAATACCCACCATTGATGATACTTTTAAAGTGATTGAGAGGTGGTTAAGTCAGGTATTAAAAATGATACTCTGTAGGAGTGCATTCAGTTTGTCTGTTGAGAGTTTATCATTTGTTATTTTCTTATGCAATAGGCCATCGTGTTCCTAATGTTTTAACAGCGCGTTTGTTTAGAATAAACATTAAAATGCTTTCACAGTACTTCCGTGCGCACCCTGGTGACCTGGTGTCGTGGGTGGCTGTGCTGCTGCCCCCACCCCGACCCAGCCAATCATTTTGCCCTAGTGGTAAGATTTTGAAAGTTCTAATTTGAAAAGGATTTAACATGCATTTATCTTTTAAGACTTAGATTGACCGGTTTTTCCTCCCCAACCTACCTGTTTAAAATAGATGCTATATGTATCTTAAGTGAAGAAAGCAATCAGAATTTAATTTAATTCCAGTTAATGAATAAAATCCCATGGAAGGAAGAAAATAAGGAGGGAGGCAGAAAAAGGAAGGAAAGGAAAAAAAAGGAGGAAGGGGAAGAAAAAAAGGAGAGAGAAAAGGCCCATGGACAGAGTGCCCTAGAAATTACCTTTCTAAACATGACATCCCTCCTTTCCCTAACACTGCTTTCTGTGTGTGAGAAGCATCTTAAGAGCAAAACTGAACTTTTAGGAGGGAAAGATGAATCCAGTACTTCTCGGTCTGTTCAATTCCTGCTCTTATTCTTGTCCTCTAAATGTGCTTGACTGAGAAAAACAGTGCTTTCAAACCTCTTCACTTTGCAGATATAATAAAGGGTATGAGCTTAGGTGTATAAAGGCAGTGTTTTTATCACTTGTTTTCTTGTCCTTGGTCTTAGCCAGGGCCATCAACAACTAGGGGAGAAACAACCGCCACCTGTAGCAAAACGCTGAATGAAGTGCCCCGTGATGTGCTCCCGTGGGTCAGAGCCTGTGGTGAAGGAGTTCACCTATGAGCAGGGTCGAGCTTCGATGCTTACGGAGAGGGCTGGCATCCTCACGGGATGCCTGGCCTCCGCGTGCTCATCGGTGCCCTGTGTCCCCACTGAGTAGACAAGCACAAATCACTAGGACTTGCACGAGTGACTCAGAACAAAAGCCAGATGGCCAACAGTCTTCTTGTTTCCATAGCTGGAAACTTCATCAGTTTGAGTTCAACTCTAGGAGACCATATTTATTCAAGCAACAGACTAAAAACATTTAAATTCTGGAAGCTGTGGGTATGGTATCAGAGGATGTTCAGAAGAAAAGATATTATTCCTCTGGCTCAGAGAAAGATATACAAATTAGGGAAAGATAAGGTGCTCAGAATAGTTTAATTTTATAGAAATTTCTTCAGGTGTACCCCAGTGTACTTACTCAGTGAAGGGTATTTGGCAAAAGTACATCAGATTTATATCATAAGGATAAAGATAAAAACAAAACTTATTCTGAAGAAATTTGCTTTCTAGTCAGTTTAACTGAAATGCAACTCTTCTAGAAAGGGTAAAATCCTTAGAGCTTTTCAGTTAACTCTATTCACTGCTTTGAATCACTGTTAGGTATTGTTTTCCAATTCCGACTAACAAAAAATGTGGTAGATCTACCAAAAGATACCTGGCATTCTGTCAGCAACATTTTCATGCATTCTGCCAATACAGTGACAGAGTAGACTATAATGACAGCAACAATATAATGACGGACGTCATTCCTTTGTTTCTCAGTCAAAAAACTGAGGTTTCAGAGAAGTTTTATGACTCATCTAAATCCACACTGTAATCTGTGATGACAGGATAATCCAGCCCTAATTTACTTTACTCTGAACTGGGGGCACTCTTCACAGAGTCCTAACAGCATACTGTAATAAATAATGGAAGTTTTTTTTTTTACATTTAATAGCACCTTTTTATCAAGATTTCTGTAAGCTGAAGGAATTGTTTTGCAAGTTATTTTTAGAAATCATTTCACCTATCACTGAAAGCAGACTTTACAGAGCTTTTCAAAAGCATACAAAAACATTGCCTGACAATGTAATGAAACAGAATAAAGAGAAATCATTGGAAATCACAAAGTATTTGTGCATAAACAGTGGGAAGACACCCAGGGGCTGGGGTGACCCCTCTCCGAGTGCCTGGAATTCACGCCCCAGCAGCAGGAGCCTTGTGCGTTGTGCGTGGGTCCTCCTGAGGGGCCAGGCACCTGATGGAACATTTGTCACTCAATTTACATGGTTCAAAACCAGTCCCATAATTTGAAGTGCTAATTAGGCCAGGTGAACGGAGTAACAGATGGGGAACATAAGTCAGATTCACTGAGGGACCCAGAGGTCAAAGTCAGAGAGCAAATTCTAAGGTCAGCACAAGGGGCCTGAAATGTCCTCCACACAGAAAAGCAAGCCACAAGAGGCAAAGCTTGGAAGTTCAGGAGCAAGCTGAGAGACGTGGCCCAGAACACACTGTGACAACTGCCTCAGAAGGAAGCTGAACTGCAAGAGGAAGGCAGGAAGCCGTTCCTCTCACTCCCACTGCCTGATGCATAGAGCCGCCCAGAGAGGCTGAAGGAGCCGGGGCTTCCTGTTTGCGCCCTGGCTGGCCTGCCTGCAGCCCAATCCCACGGGTTCCTCAGAGGTCATAACAACTTCTAGAATTTACCTGACTTTAAGACTGTGCTTCCGAGGGCAGCTAGCACAGCATTTCCCATCTTCCAGACAAGAAGCAGTGGACTTGTTAACCCAGGGACCAGCTTAGAATTCAGCTCCAAAGTGCTGTCATCTTGTCATCTCGAGAGGTGGATTTCTCCAGAGTTCTCATATACCTGCCTCCCTCACCGAGGGGCTCACCTGCCTCCTCACTGTGGGACTCACCTGCCTCCTCATGATGGGGCTCACCTGCTCTCCGCACCCTAGGGTTCACCTGCCTCCCTCACTGAGGGGCTCAGCTGCCTCCTCACCATGGGGCTCACCTGCCTCTTCACCATGGGGCTCACCTGCCTCCTCATTGTGGGGCTCACCTGCCTCCTCACTGTGGGGCTCACCTGCCTCCTCACC
>NW_004524620.1:13697959-13700772 GCF_000260255.1 Octodon degus | reverse complement strand
CACCTGCCCTCCTCACCGTGGGGCTCACCTGCTTCCTCATCGTGAGGCTCACCTGCCTCCTCACCATGGGGCTCACCTGCCTCCTCATCATGAGGTTCACCTGCCCTCCTCACCCTGGGGCTCAGCTGCCTCCTCACCATGGGGCTCACCTGCCTCCTCACCGTGGGGCTCACCTGCCTCCTCACCATGGGGCTCACCTGCTTCCTCATCGTGAGGCTCACCTGCCTCCTCATCGTGAGGCTCACCTGCCTCCTCACCATGGGGCTCACCTGCCCTCCTCATCATGGGGCTCACCTGCCTCCTCACCATGGGGCTTTCATGATGGAAAGACATCTTTCAAACATTAAGATGTCCAGAAGAAACTTAGCACTGGAAGGAAATGTCCCGAACGTTCAAAGATTACCTTAGACTGTCAAATAGCATCAGATGTCTGTCCCCTCCCTGCCATGACTGTCATGGAGGATACTTCACAGAGGCTGCTGCTGTCGTTGTAGTTAGAAAACGCATTGCAGGGCTCCTGGTTGAGAATTTGCTCTAAGGCTCTTGCCCTGGTGTTAGAAGGAAAACCATTAGGGAGAAAAGAGGGTTTCTTCCAATGCAGATTTCTGATTTCTGTTAGAGGAAAGGATCTTACCTCTTTGTAGCACAAATCACAGAGTCCAAGGAAAAGTCTGTCTTGTCCTGGGAATTGAAAGTCTGAATGAAATGACACAGAAGTGGAGAAATAATTGGAGCTGACTGAAGAGATTTCCCCTCAGGTGCTGCCTTGAACTCCCAGAGGGACCACCGCCTAACACTTCCAAGCCCAATTTTTTATTTTCCTGCAGTAAGTTTACCCACTTCTTTCTGATAAACTCCATTTTCCACGTGAAACATGGAGTTTGTTTCTTTTGTGGCCTTGGAGTTCTCAGGAGATGGTGAGAGGTCAGAGACACAGGGAAGACCTACCGTTAAGTGGAGAAAGTAAAAGAGGATAGACTCCCGTGTCCTGGCACCGAATTGGATCTTAGTCACCGTACCCAACATCTAGGGAGGAGGGGTTTATCCTGGTGTACATCTCCAAGTACACGGGGGCAGCAAGGCTCCTCCTGTCCTTGCAGCCAGGGAGCAGGAGTTAAGAAAGGGGGCAGGCCTGCTGGACTGCATTGGGTTTATTTTGTGAATTCACGTACCTACTATATTTAAATGGAGATGGAATACCCATCTCTGACAAAAATAAACATAAAGGAGGATATAAATGGAGGACCATTTTGTATCTGTATGTACAAAATAGTTAGGAGAGATATACAGCTACTTTCTCTTAATTCAGTGAGAAGAAAGATTTATACTAAGAGCATTTAGACAGGATATCTTGTCTGTATCTTGTACTATGAATAATCACTATGAAGACAACAATATGCAATGTATTAATTATTGTAACTGCCCAACTACCCTGTTTTGAAATTGTTTCATTGCTATTTGTTTCTCAATAAAATTAAAAAAGAAGACAAAGGGGGCAGGCAGGAAGGGCACCCCTCAACGTCGGGCCCCAGTGCCCGCCCTCCAGGCAGACCCCACCTCCTGGTAGCAGCCGGCTGCTGCACCCCATGGTGCAGGCTGCTTTCAGAGGCCAGCTTACGTGCATGAGGCTTTGGCAGGATGTCCAGACATAGACCGGTAGACTGCCAGCAACCTCCTTAGGTATCACCGCCATAAGCCCAGGGAAGTTTTCCTGTGCACACAATTTCATTTCTGTCGTGTAATCAGCTAGATGTTCCATCACTCAGTGAGTGGCCTCGTCTATATCTGAGGCTGTAACTGCAGCTAAAAGAAAGAAGAAAATGAATTAGACATTGTTTAATTAATGAAGTTTGTTTGCCCGCATCTTTCATGAGAAAATTAAGTGATGCTTCTTAGAGATTAAAAAAAAAGTGTTAAGAGCAGTTTCCAGGCAGACTAGCCCATCTCTGTGGCTTGCCAGCTGCCAAGTACAAGGTGCAGGTCACTTGCTCAGAAGGGCCGCCTGTGGCCAGAACAGGTGTCTGCCACTGTCTCTGACTCAGCCAATTCTAGAAGGACAACAGATCCCTCTGCACCCTTCACAGTGAACCCACACACCACCACTCCCGGGAAACCTGAGCGGAGGCCATTGCTCCAGGCCCTGGGGCCCGGCACCCCAGAGGCCAGCCTTGTGCTGGCTGGGCTTCATCCATGCTCCCCATGCCTGGGGGCTTTGCTGTTGGTACACAGGCTGAGGTGTGGGCTGACACTCAGGAAACATTCTGTCGTTAATTTAATATCATTTGAAAGGACTTTATAGCAAACTTTTCTCTCTCCTCTCCTTGGCAAATGACTTGCAGTAGAATTTTACATTAGTATATTGTTAGGAATTATATTTGGAGCTGAATTTCTCTTAGGGAATTATCAAGTTTGTTTTTATTGTTTTACTTTTTTATTTTAAGTAGTTTTTTTTGAAACAGCTGCTTTCAGTTTTATTTTTTATCTTACACCAAGACAGTAAAGACAATGCGTAACGTAAAAAGAATCGAAGACAACTAGAGTGTTCCTCCTGCGTGACTCCTCCTGGTCTGCCTTTGGCCCTACCTTTTAAGCTCTCTCACAGCATCCATCAGTTACTGAGGATAAGCACAGATTCCTTTGAGTGTGTGTGTCTTAGGGTCGCTGAGAAGGCCTGCCTGACTCCACGCTGTGGCAGCTGCCCCCGTGCACGGCGGGGCTGGAGGTGCCCGACTCCGCGCCGTGGCAGCTGCCCCGTGCACGGCGGGGCTGGAGGTGCCCGACTCCGCGCCGTGGCAGCTGCCCCGTGCACGGCG
>NW_004524620.1:13686354-13697554 GCF_000260255.1 Octodon degus | reverse complement strand
CGGGGCTGGGGGTGCCCGACTCCGCGCCGTGGCAGCTGCCCCGTGCACCGCGGGGCTGGGGGTGCCCGACTCCGCGCCGTGGCAGCTGCCCCGTGCACCGCGGGGCTGGAGGTGCCCCCACTCTGGGTCGGCTTCTGGCCCGGAGCAGCTGTCCGGCTGGGCAGTGTGGTAGTTATCCTTGCTGCGGAAGCAGGCTTTTCCTTTGGGTTTTTGTGCACGTTGTGGCCCCAGGGATCAAGACTGTTCCATTTCTGTAGCTCGCCGTGGAAAGTTTTCCCCTTTACCATTCTAGGTAAAACTTACAGGAAGAGTTAAGCAGCTCTGTAGGAAAGGATTACTCTTTGCTCTGTGAGAATTCCCTGGCAGCTTGATTTAAGGCATGGCCCCTCCCAGCTGGGCCCGCAACGCGGGGCAGCGTTGCACCCCGCCCCCAGTTATCTCCATTTTATGTGCAGCTCTTTTCCGCACCAAAAAACATTAAATACAGTGCTGCTTAGACATTGGAACCTCTGCCCCGCCTCAGCGAACACCCACCGCGCTTGTCGCTGCAAGCCAGTGCCCTTAGCACTAGAATCTCACCTCTGGTGAGGAGAAAGCCATCCATGATGCAGGATGAAGCATTTCTCGGGCTCTGTCCAGGTCCCAGCTCCAGTTAGCCTGTGGCAGAGAGAACTGCGTGAGAACCCCTGCAGTCACGCCAGCCTGGTGGATCTGGGAGGAAGTAACGATGAGAAACCATCAAGCGGAACCATCCGTCAGGCCCGTTTCTACGAGTGAGCTCTTTTTGCAGACTCACATTGGTCACTCCTTTGTCACGTATTCTGCAAACATAGGGCACGGTTTTCCAGACACAACTTGACTGAGTGACTCTAGAGGATAAAAGCAAATGACTGCACACACATTAATTCCTAGATCCTCCATGTTGTCTGGAATGCTGTTAGTGTGGGTGACATCCTGCCGGGGTTCATGGGCCCTGTTGCTGCCTGCTGCTTTGGTTCTTCGGATTGTGCTAGCAGAGAGAACCTTAGCACTAATGCTTTTTTTTTTTTTAATCTGAGCAGTCTGAGTCAGAGAAGAGGGGTACAGAGACACCAAAATCCCAGTGAAACCCAGTTCTGTGGCACCACAGGTGGTTTGCTTTCTGTACTGGCCCCCAAACCTCAGGTGGGCAGGCTGGCAGACACGATGTGAACAGAGGCAGTAGCCCAGGAGCTTTTGAAGATTCCATACGGAAGGAAGGCACCAGGAAGCTAAGTGAGATGCGATGTCAGAGGATGGGAGGGCATGGAGCATTCAGAGAACAGAGGAGCAGGAGCAGGTGCCTGGAGGGCAAAGGGGCAGGGCCTTTTGGTACAGTGGAGCCTTTCAGTACCTTGGGAAGCCACTGTTGTCTAGATTTTGCGAATGAGGAATCTAAAGTGCAAAGGGCTAAGGTATTATTTGAACAAAGACTAGAATGCAGGTAGGGAAAGATGAGAAACCCATGCAAATACCTGGGGTGAGGAGCCTTCCAGAGCAGAGAAAGCCACACAGAAGGGGTACCTGGAGAGCTGAGAGTGAGGCAGGGTGGTGGGGTGGGGCAGCCCCTCGGCAGCTGTCGGGGCTCTGCAACGCTTCGCCTGTACTCTGAGGTGGGGCCCCTGAGGCACCACGCTGCACTCTAACAGTGTTTGTGCTAGCAGAGAGAACCTTAGTGCTAATGCTTTTGTTCGTTTGTTTTTGCGGTACCGGGGATTGAACTCAGGACCTTGCGCTTGCCAGGCAAGCACTTATTCTACTAAGCTATCTCCCCAGCCCCCTAGTGCTAATGCTTTTGTTACTGTGTGGAGAGCTGGTATTTGCTCACTAGCACAGGTATTTTAGATGTCCTCTCTATAGTGGAAGTAGTGCCACTGATTTACTTTGAATTTGACATAGTCAAATTATGAAAATAAAGACAAGAAAAAATCTACAATGATTATTAAATAGAAATAGTGACTCGGCATGGTGGCTCACACCTATAATCTGCGCTGCACTCTGGAGGCTGAGGCAAGAGGCTCGCTGTGAGTTGGAAGCCAGCCTGGATTATATGGCAAGTTGAAGGCCAATCTAGCTACATAGAGAGACCCTGCCTCAAAACAACAAAAACAAACAAACAAGAAACAGAAAGGAAAGAAAGAAAAAAGGGAGGGAGAAAAATGTCCCACAAGGCAGCTGAACTTGAGAGAAATCAAAAGCTAAGTGCATGACTTGGTGGCCTTCATAGGTCTCCCTGCCCCGGAGGGTGAGAAGGCGCTGAAGCCTACAGATGCAGGGCAGAGGAGCTCCTACACCCACTTGGAAACCCTCCTGCTAGTTAGTTAGCAAAGACTGGGAAACCAAGCTTCTTCCAGGAAGTGTAGGAGAGGGTATGAGAGTTTGGCAGCATGGCGCAGAGAACACAGGGTTCGAAGTGTAACAAAAGTAGCAGCTGCATTACTGAGCACCTACTCTGGACCAGGTGGCACTACCTGCACAGCCAGCTGCAGGGCCACCTGCATAGCCACCTGCACAGCCAGCTGCATGGTCTCAGTCTTTGTAGTCAACACTGTTAGCCTCCCTCAGGGAAAAGAAAAAGACTCAGAAATGAAGTTGTATGCCTGAGGGCCAAAGCCAATGTCAGAGCATTTCAGACCAGGGTTGTCCCGGTGAAGCCCCACATTCCTGCGGTGGCACTGATGCCCAGGCTTGGTCTGCTGCTGCTCACTGGTTGATCTCTCTGTGTGTGTATTTGTATTGTCATAATTATTTGCATGTTATATGTGTGAATTTGTATACATAGGTACATAAGATGTATATGTTGGCATTTAACTACTTATATCAGTATAGATGCATAAATTTACAATATATCATATATAGAATATTTATTATATTTAACATATACAACAGTGTATTGTATACAATATTAGTTAATTAATTAATTTATTTATTTTGTATGTAGGACAGGGTCTACAGAGTCTACACAAGACCTCACTATGTAGAGCGGACTCATAGTGACTATCCTGTTTCAGCCTCCCAAGCACTCGGATTGCGGGCGTGAGCCACCATGCCCAGTCTCAATGGCCATCTTGGTGCGCCCCAGGGTGGGGCTGGCGTGGCACACTTTGTCTGCCTAAACAGGCGCTTTAATCCGCTGAGCTATCTGGCTGGCCCTCTACAACATTAATTTAGATATATGAATGTATTGATACAGATTTTTAAAGATATGTTACAAAATATTTATTTTCAATGGCCAAAATACATAATGGGCTATTCACTTTATCCTAAAATTTTCTAATGAAGCTTTTTCTTGCTAAAAATATTTTAAATAAATATCTTGGGCTAAAAAATTAATTGTTAAATAAGCAATTTCTTTTCAAAGACAAATTTGACTTCCCTAACATATAACTTAATATTGACCAAAACTACCTGTTCAATCAGAATAGGATTCCAAATAGTAAAAGTCTCCATTAATTAAGAGTTTATTCATCTTGTTTGATTTGATTTTTCTTACTCTTTATGCTACTCACCAAATGCTTACTGAAAAACTCTTTAAAAACATTTCTGTGCCACACAGAAGATACATTTGGGGAGCAAAGGTCCTTACTGTGCGAAGCAGAAGATACAGATGACGGGCACTGTGTGCATCTATCACCCCGCAAAGATCGCGCTTAATGTAAGGTGGAGGACTGCCAGCTCCCCTCTCCATTCAGCAGAGGATTATGAAATGCTAGGTAGTAAACGCGATGGCTTAGGAAAGCTATGAATGGGAGATGTATTTCCTTGTCCCTCCAGACTCCCTGGAAGAAGCACGCGGCCTCCAGCGCTCACAGAAGGATCCCACTGATCTGACTGCTTTAGGCTGCTTAGGTGGAGGTCTTGGCACTGGGGCTGCGCAGCAGTTTCTATCAGGAGCACCAGAAATATTCCTCCCAAGCCGGGAGTTTCATTCAGTGCCAGTAACAGAGGGCTACACTCCCGTCAGGTAACCCAGGCAGAAAGCGTGACTCAGAACTTGCAGCGTGAGCAGGGAGACAGCCATGTAAATTAAGCCACTAAGATACAATAGGAAGCGCGCGAGTTAGAAGAAACAAAGTCACGCTTAAAAGGGAGTCCTGCTGTTTTGTATCTGTCTATTCGAGATAGGATAGATAAACAGCTACTTTCTCTTAATTCAATGAGTAGAGAGATTTGTACCAATAGTGTGTGGACAGGATATCGTGTCTGCATCTTATACCAGGAATAACCACTAAGGAGACCACAATATGCAATGTATTAATTATTGAAACTGTCCTACTAATCGGTTTTGAAACTGTCTCATTGCTATTTGTTTCTCAATAAAATTTAAAAATAAATAAATAAATGAATAAAAAGTCGTGAAGGGGCAGTAGGTAAGGACAGGCCCCTGGAGGCTCTGGAGCCAGTGCCAGGGGAACTCCGGGGGAATTGCTTTCTAGAATGAGGCGTGAACAGAGGGATTTCCAGGCGGAGGAAGCGGCAAGATGACATACAGGAGAGCGAGGGTGAGCGTGGCAGAGCTGCCCAAGGCCCGAGTCCAGACTGCTGCAGGAGCAGCTCAGAGCGTGGCTGAGGACAAGGGCTCGCCCACGGGCTGTGGCGGTCCTGGGGCATGGGCCCGGGATTCACCAGAGAGGACGGGACAGTTCGGAAGCCGCCTCGGGCTGCACTGTGGAGCATGTGGGGCTGCGCCGTGGTGCAGCAGAAGACCTGGAAGAGGCGGTGATGGGCCCCGTGGACACCAGGCCCAGGGAGCTACTGCGGGAGCAGGGGGAGGCAGAAGGCGAGGCTGCGCCCGGGTGGTGCCACCAAGATCCAGGGACGCCAGGCTGGAGGGAGAAGGGACCGGCTAGCACTGACCTCGCGGCTGGACACATTACTGCAACAGGCAGTGTGCGTGGAGAGCCAGGCCTGAGCCGGAGAGTGCAGGGCGCAAATCGCTGTTTACTCCTTTTTGAGTATTTTAGTTTAAGACGTTTGAAACAGCGAAGAGTAACCAGGGCAGGAGGGGCTTTGGTAAGATCTCTGTTGGTATTTTACCAGTTTCTTTTTTTCATTACAATTCTCAATTCAAGACTTTATTTTCTAAATCAGTTGTGTTTTACAAAGCAAAGAGACTGAATTACTTGTAATAGTGGCATCCAGATTTATTAGTATGTCAGCAGAAGAACAGACCCAATTATGTAATGGCTTCATCTCTATCAATTTGTACTAAGTGTTTTACCTTAAATATTTCAAGAAGAGAATGAGAATTATTGTTTATAGATCCCTGGGAATGTGCACACATGTAGCCCCTGGCGGAGTGGACACTGTGTGCTTTAGAAAAGACAAAACATCCTGGACAAAGAACAGTCCCACGCAGGAGCCATCTGCCACGATGAAAAGCAGACACTGCCTTCCTCCCGAAACCTTTTAAGGATGCACTTTATTAATTTTGATTATTTCTAAATGAGGTAGAGGGCCTTGTCTTTACTTCCTCAAATATTTCCCCAGGACCATAACCTCGGGGAAAAGGACAAGATGTCTCACAGTGAACAAAACCCAGTGGCCTTGGTAGCCTATTAGAGAGAAATAGACATCTGAAGGAAAGGAGAAAACTGCTGTTTTATTTTGGGTACATACTGTTCTCATAAATTGCTGGAAATAAAAAATGTGTATAGTATGGGCTCTAATTCATTTACATTCCCTTTCTGATGAAAAATGTTTAAATTGCCCTGAAAATGGTGGAAATATACAAAGACAGTAGAATAGCATTTTTATTTTCTACAGACATTAAAGAGAGCTAGCTCTGGTCTTTAATCACTGTAAACTATATATACACTCTTTTCATTTTTCTTATATTTGAGGAAATAAAGACAAGGTGCTCTACCTCATTTAGAAATAATCAGAATTAATAAAATGCATCATGAAGAGGTTTCAGGAGGAAAGCATTAGATTCTAAACTGTTTTATAAAAACTAACCATTGATTATTTGCGTACTGCATGCGCTTTACGTACATGAACTCACGTTAGCTTAACTTCACAGGCGGAGACAATGATTCCCTGAGAGTTAACTGACATGCCAAACTAGTGTGCTGCAGTGCTCGGAGGCCTACTTGCTTGCGCTCGGCTCTCAAGCCTGTTCTCTTAGCAAGGGCCCAGTTGCCTGCGCATCTGAGCCAGCTGATCCGCCCTCACCCCCATCCAGTGAGCCTGTGGTCCTCCCTTGGTCTTCACTGCTCATTTGGGTTGCTTCCGAGCAGCATGACCCAGCTAGACTGCTCTGTGGACACAGCAGCATTTCCTAGCAGTCTCCCCTGCACAGCGCTTGCCCCCTCGGACCCACTTCGGTCCAGCATGGCCTCATCCTCACCTACAAAGACTCAGGGCCAAGCAGGAAGTGAATACCAATGTGCCAGCAGTGTGGCTTTGGGGGATCCACTCAACCTGCTTTTCCAGGCCTCTCCCCTGGACTTCACGCCCCTCTGAACCTTGAAAAGACATGCTAATAGGCGTGTGCAGAGGCTCTGTGAGTGGTACCCAAATCACTGCGTGCAAAATGTTGTCATAGTGCCTGTTTCACAGAGACAGCTCAGGAGATGACAGCTTGGCCTTAGTGACTTCTTCTTTAAATCATCTTCTTTTCTGAATGCACCAAGGAGACTTGCTGTTTAAAGAAACCCTGGATAAAGTTGGCCAGATAGTTGAGCAGATTAAAACACCTGCTTAGGCAGATGCAGGGACTGGGGTTCGATCCCCGCTGTGCTGTGCCAGCCCCACCCCTGGGGCCTACTGAGACAGCGATTGAGACTAGGTATGATGGTGCACACCTATAATCCCAGTACTTGGGAGACTGAAAACAGGAGGATCACTACAAGTCCAATCTGTGTAGACCCTGTACTAAATACATAAAAAAGAAAGCCTGGCTCAAGTTCTTCATGAAACACAACAAACAGGTATCCATAATTTGTGTTTCTATTCTGATTTCTGTATATTTTCTCCTTCCAGTAGACTTCACACAGAGACTGCTATAAAACAAACCAAAGTCCACATGCAGGAAGTCTACACAAAGTTGCTACTCTGTGTGCTTTGTAGGCTTAGACTAATCTGGCAGAGAAACTCACTGAGCAGGTCCACGCGTTGTCCTTATGGGGTCAGAGTCATTCCAAGGAAAGGTCTTCAGATAGCCCTGCCTGTCTCCTCGCTTCCAGTTGTCCAGTTGCTTTTTAGTCAGAGAAATAGGAGATTAGAAGGTAAATCGATGTCTGTCTGCAAATTCAGTCCGTATTTTGGTGCCCCACCACAGCGGGTCTGTCACAAGCAGCAAGAGGCTGCTGGTCATAGCAGCCCTCCATCCATGGACTTGCATGGGCCATGGCACGAGACATGTGCAGGTTTGGCTTAATCAGTCTGTTGGCGATGGCGAGGTCCTGTGCTGCAAAGGGTGGCAGAGGCGCTAAGTGAGAGAGAGAACAAGAGAAGCCGCGTGGCGCTGCAGAGCTGCTCCTTGCACTCAAAAGCTGGGGTTGGCTTCTGTTCTCTGGTAGTCAGATTGCCCCGGAGACACTGACCTGGGACCTGATTGCTGTCTTACCCATCGCCGTGTCCTCGGGAGCTTATTCTTCTGCCAAGTTAGGAAGCCTTTTCCTCTGTTCTTTTGTGTTTGTGAGAGTAGGGCAGAAGCAGGTGATCCTGGTGGGAGTGGAGGTAGGAGAGGTGTGCGGCTGTGTCGCGCTTCCCCATCCTTCGGTAAAGAGTACCTTCTGCTGGGGTGTGTTTGAAGCAGGTAGAGGTTTGTGCCTACAACTGTGTTGGAACCGAAGCCTCTGCACAAAGCGCAGCTTCAGAGACAGACACAGCCAGACTCCTATCCTCGTGTGGCGCTCACTTGCTGTGTGGCCTTCGGCAAGTCTCTTGCCTTTCTGGACTTTTTCCCGCTCATCTTTGAAATAGATGGGTTGACGTGAGGCTTAACTGAAATGGTATAAGTGCAGTTCCGTTTTCCTTCTGCTATTCCAGGGTGCAGGTCAACGTATTGAACATTGACTATTTGTACATTTTGCAGATGATCAATACAGAAAATATTTGAAGTCAGAAATATACAGAGCAATGGTATTTTATTTAGCATTCATTATGTACTATTGCTGCATTAATTTTGTAGGTATCACTGTCTGAAACCAGAAATATATGGAAAACACACACATATGCACATCAAACCACTCATCAGACAGCAAGTAAGACCAATGCGCAGACAAATTACGAGAGGACAACATAAATCTTCATGAAAGACATTCAGAAATCAGGCATTGAGTCAGATTGCAAGGTGGTAGGGACTTGCTGCTCTTTGAGAACAGGTGTTACCTTTCAAAAGAGAAGTGCAGGGACTATTCCAGGTGGAAGTAACACAGCCTCAGACAGCAGGCTGGCATCTCAGTGTAGTCTCTGGGTAGATTAAGGACTTAGAGAATAAATACTTGTGGGGACATGTGTGCGTCTTGGAGTGTGATGATCAGGGCACGGTGGCTGCTGCAGACCACGGCAGAAGAAGCAAGAGAGTATGAAGCAACAACCCCCGAGTCTGGCCGTGCTCCACGAGCCGCCCAGCCTCTGGGGACCTGTGACCAGTCCAAATCCAGATGTGATGTAATAAAAATGTGCTCCATTTTCAAAGATTGGATAGAAAAAAGTAAACATCTCATATAGCGTTGCTGTTATTGATTACATGTTGAAACTACATATGAATGTATCGGGTCAAGTGAAATCTATTATGAAACTTAGTTTTTCCTATTTCTTGTTACTTTTTTCCTGTGACTACTCAGAAGCCTACAGTGGTGTGGATGGATCCCATTCAGATTCTGTGAGACAGTGCAGGCCTAGTGATAATGCAGGGCAGCAGAGAGGGCCGTGGGGCTTGAGCAGCTGTGGAGAGCGCATAGGGCTCAGGGGGAAGGGAGTTCGCCAGAGAAGGAGAGTACTGAGCGTGAGCACCGTGGTGGGCTATGCAGGGTGCACACGAGAAAATCTGGGTGAGGGGCTCAGAAGCGCTTAGCAGCAATTGGCATAATCCCACATCTTCCAGGTCCACACCCAGGTATGCGGCTGTGCTTCCTACGACCAGGAGGCAGGCGTGTCCGTCCTGACAGCAAATGTGGAGCATGGTTACAAAGCCTCTCTCACTTTTCACTTTTGATGGCTTTATAATCAAGTATTTTCTTAGAGAAAAATTAAAGAGCTATCTCATGATTGAAGTTTTTTTTTTAACTTTGTGTGTGTGTGTGTGTGTGTGTGTGTGTGGGGGGCGGGGCTGGCTGGCATGTGGTGCTGGGGGATTGAACCACGGTCCCAGTGCTTTGCTAAGCTTGTTCTAAGTAGGTGCTTTAGACCACTGAGCCATCTCACCAGCCCCTCATGATTGAAGTTTTGAAAACCAATGAAAAGGTGGGAATTCTTATCAGACTATTTGGACTTCCTTCAGCAAATTACGTCATGGAACTGTTAATGCATATGGGTCTGGGAAGATACAGGGAAGGAACAGGCAGCAGTCTTATGTGCGGGGCGTTCAACAGGAGAACTGAGAAACGCCTCCAGTCCTTGGCAGTGATTCCTGCAAGGTAACTATCTTGCCAGGTCTGAACCACATCAGCCTTCTGTTGGAGGAAATGTTGGCCTGGATTGATCAAACATGGCATTTTGATTTCTGTTTCTAAAGCACTTAAAAGAACCCTGTGCCTAAACACGAGAATTTTACAGTTAATTCTGATTTTTCTTTTTTTTAAATTTTCATTGGTAGAATTTATTCTTTATGCCTCTCATGGAAGGAAAACTAATAGGTAAAATCTATTATTCGCTATTATTTTAGGCTAGAGGGACAGATTTTTTTTTCCATAATTTTATTGAGAAATAGCAATGAGACAGTTTCAAACCAAATTGGTCGGACAATTTCAATAATTAACACATTGTATACATTCTTCCTAGTGGTTAATTGTTGTACAAGATGTGGACTTGATATCCTATTTACAAACACCATTAGAACAAATCCCTCTATTCATTAAGAGAATGTAACTATCCTAACCACTTTGAATACAGATACAAAATGCACATTCATCTGTATCCCCTTTTTTTGTTAAGTTCCACCATTTAAATATTATAGGTGTGTAAACTCAGCAAAATATTCTAAAAGAGTTCAGTAGTCCATAATAGTATTGGGTCTTCCGCTTCACTGACAGTTCTGATTTTTCTTTAGCCACCCAGAGGTTACTGTCAGGTCCTTCAGCCGCGGGTCTCGGGAGCTGTCCGTGGTACTGATGGAGTCATCCTCCACAAGAAACAGTGCTGCTACTGTTTGTTGTTGGGAAGGTGTGGGCTGAGGATTCAAGAGGACAAAAATGCACAAAAGCACATTGACATAAAGCACGTGCCAGGGGCCATCAGCAGTGTAGTGGACATTTAAGTTTTTAATGCAGTGTGAGACACATTGCTGTCCTTTGCCTCCTTTCATGTCTGCTGTTGCTCTCGCTGCTTTCTTTGGTGGTCCCGGAAGTCCTCTTTCGTGAGTATCTTTATGAGGTGCAATTAAAATATGGTGAGTGCTTCCACCAGATGACATCCAATGAAAAGACAGGCTTGTACATTTTTAATTCTTTGTATTTGACACAGGCTCTCACTACACAGCTTGGACTTGTAGCGATCCTCCTGGTTTTTAGCCTCCCCAGAGCTGGGATTATAGGCGTGCACCACCATACCAGGTCTCAGTGGCTGGCACACCCAGGGCAAGGCCAGCACGGCATGCAGCAGCAGAGATCAAAGCCAGGTCCTTGCGCTTGCCATGCAGGCCCTGGGACCGCTGAGCTGTCTCTCCCGCCCAGGTTTGTAAGCTATTTCCCCATCTGTCTTACTTGTCGGATCTGGAACTTCGGAATGTCAGGCTCTCCCCCAAAATCAAAATGACTGTGAAAGGTAAGTTTTCCATCGACAGAGAAAATTGAAGAGCAGTGGCAGTACAGCTAAGTGCTCACAAAGGAGGATTTCCAGAACGGCTTCAGAAAGTAGCAAAAATAGTAGGCCAAGTTTGCTCAAACCAAGGGAGAGTATTTTGAGAGAACTGGACAGTAATGTGTCATTACTGTAGAAAGTGTTTTTACTGCTAAACATTCACCAAATTTTTATCACATCTCACATGTCAGGAATACATTAATCTTTTTTTTTT
>NW_004524620.1:13663378-13686254 GCF_000260255.1 Octodon degus | reverse complement strand
TTTTTATGGGGGGACCTAAATGTGGGTAATGGCTGGATTCTTGCCACACTGCCTTTCTACACAGACTCACAAGGTGGAGGTTCTGACAATATAGGAAGGCAACAAACGCTGCATAGGAATGCCTATGAAACAGTCAAAAACTAGTCTCATGCTAAAAGCCCTCACTGTGAGCTCTGATGTCCTAACAGTGCCCCAGTGGGCCAAAATCCTGGATGTCTGAGCCCTGAAAGACCACCATTCAAAGTCTGGCCTTGCTTTTTCCTAGTGCGTTACACTGAGGAAACTGTAAGCTCCCTTACCTTACCATGCAAGAAGAGCACGGCCTCTCGGCTCTGTGCCCGGAGGACCGCATCAGCTCACCAACAAGCGCTCTGCACAGGGCTCTGGTGTGTGCACCTGTTGGGGTGTGGCTGTACCCGGAGCTCTTCTCACACAAGAGATAACACGGGTGCTCGCAACAGGAAGCTGGCCTTTTGCAAGGCTCCTCCACCTTTGAGTCCTCGTGGAGTGTTTTCCCTGCTACCCACCCAGGCAGAGAGCATGAGCGTTCTGACACGTGCCGTCCCAAGCCTTTCTCCCCGCTCCTGGGCCAACCTCTCCGCTGTCCCACTTCCAAGCACAACCAGGAGCCACCATGCTTCTTTATTTCCCTTCTCTCACCCTCACTCGTAGCTCTACTTTGGTAACTTACCCATTTCTCAGGTACCCAAATGAACACATTAAATTATCTCAAGTAGGATTATTTATGTTTCTGTTAATGTCCTGAACCAAAACTGGCCAGTTATGATAATCAAAAGATGGAATAAAAGTTGAGGATGAATATAAATACCCCAAGACAGCTCAGCTCATCACCCGCCCTCCGTACCTGCCTATATGAATGAGTCACTTCTACTAAAAGTAGTGGCAACCTTACGGAAAAATGGTAGAGCAGTAGTTACTCAGATGTCAGCTTCCTCCACCTGCTTGCTGGGCAGGAGCTGACAGGCTGTGGTCAGAGGCAGAGAGATGGCCCAGGCGGGGACACAGGCAGAGGGTTGCTATGCAGCATAGGAATATTTTCAGGCCTGTACCTCTCATCTGCTTGCTTCTTGTTCCTTTTCCCTCTGGAAGAATTGTAGCTTGCCGAGTAGCTGGTCCATTTGCACCTCTAAGTTCTTGGTTCCTTCACATTTCCCTGCTTGTTCACCTTAAAAATGAGGCACTGTCTGGTAGTGTAAGAGCTTGATGGCCAGAGCAGTTGGGACCTGAGCTCCTGCCCGGCTGTCTCCTGATGCTACTCAGGAGAAGCCTGGGCCCAAGTGTGCTTGGTCTCCTTCCTCAGGAGGGCCAGTGTCCCCTGGAAAACCTGTAGCACCAGCAGAGTCAATGGGTGGTGCTCGGTCTCCAAAGATCCAGGCAAGAGCGTGGCTTCCTGGGCTGCCGCGATGAAGTGCCACGCTCCGGGTGGCCTAAGCAGCAGGAAGGCACCACCTCGCGGTTGCTGAGGCGCATCTGCGGTCAAGGCTGCGCTTCCTCTGAAGCCCAGGGGAGAGGCCTTCTTGCCTCCTCTCAGTTTCTGGTGGTGGCTGGTCATTTTCGGCCCTCCCTGGCTTGCAGCTCTGTGGCTCAGATCTGCCCTGTCTCACTGTGTCTGAACTGTACAGAAAATGTGTGGGGAACCAGGAACACAGCTCAGGGGTAAAAGAGACTGTGGATGACGCTAAGGTGTGAGGCAGCAAGTAGACTCACGGGAAGTGCGTCTTCCGACAGTCACGGTACAGGAGCCGGCATGCCTGGCCGAGTTTGCACCCACAGGGGAACTCTGACATCTGCTAGGTCCCCGCATCACGGCAGTGCCTCCGTCACGTTCTAAGTGTAAGCTGACTTTTGTTTTGCTTTCTCCTCACGACGGCTCCACTTGAACATGAGTAGATGTGTATGGATCCTTCTGAGATTGGGTTCAGATTGTAGTCTGAAGTTGAGGGGGCAGCTCTGGGAATCCAGAGGCAGGCGGTTTCTGCGCCACTGCAGAGGAAGAGCACCAGATCCCCAGCCAAGAAGTTGTGGACGCCCCAGAGGCAGGGCCTCAGAAGTTTCAGGAGGGCTAGAGGGAGAAGAGCAGGAGAAGCCTGAGGAGCAGAGACCCCCACAGACCGGAGCGGGGAGGCCCTGCAGGGCAGTGGGGTGGGTGGTGCATGGTAGGGAGGGCACATGGACTCCCAGGCGTTGCAGCTGTCGCAGGTGCAGAGAAATCCAGGTGGGTCAGAGGCACGGGGAAGCCGCAGTGCTAGAGAGACGGGGTCCCAAAAGAGGCAAAGGAGCAGAGAAGAAAGTGCAGAGAGAACAAGTGGAGAGCATAGGTGGGCACTGGTGCGGGCTGTGGAGCTAGGGAATGTGGAAAGCAGGGATTATTTTTGCCAGAAGGGAACATGGGAATGTAGGGAAGAAACTAAGGGAATTTGATATTTGAGGAAGGGTGGTAGGAAACAGGTTTCAAAGAAGCTGTCTGGAATCATGAAGTAATATGGCAGTTAAATTGTTAAACAGAGAGATTTGGGGTGGACATTGGGCCCTTTAACCTGGCCAGACAACAGGAAGTGATGCTAGAGTTCTGAAGGCCAGATTAATCATAGGTTGCAGCTGTCATAGTCAGAGGTAAATCAAACTAGGATAATTTCAGTAGGATTGGCCACTCGTGGCAACGCAGACTTCCTGCGTCTAAGTTTCTGGAATTCCTCCTCTCATGTTTTATATTGATTGTCGTCTTGGCAACCACAAAGACTTCTATTCTGTTCATTGTGGTATCTGACATAGTAATTTGACTTAAGTGAGAGCTCTCTCTATGGAAATGATCCATCCCTGGTTTCAGAGAGAAACACAGTCCAGTTCACAGCATTGAAGCCGACAGTCTGAGGTCTTGCACAAATGGTTCTGAAAGGCTCCACTGGTCGTAACTGCAGACCTAGCTTCCGAACGCCAACAAAGAGGAGGTTATGCAGGCTGCGCAGGAGCAGGCAGGCTGCTGGCCGCCCGGGGCTGTTTTCCATAGCCAAGCATGGCACCACGACTAGAGTGCCACGCACATTGTCCACATGCTGTGCCCTCCTCCCAGGTGCAGGCCAGACATCGTCAGTCTGTCCCCAGAGTCCGCCTCAGCAGGACCTCAGACTCACGCTCAGCACAGCACGTCAGCAGCCTCCACCACCGATGTAACTGGCAGGGAAGGCAAAGCGCCTTTGCCACCCGCCTGAGGAGAGTCCTGCGGGTGCGCCTTAGAGGAAGTTCATGGGACTGAAGTGTATACTGCTGGGCACAAATCTGTCGTGAAGAAAATCCCTCACTACTAGGGAAGGATCACTAATACCTTATTTATCCAGCCTCATCACCTAATAAGATTTGTAAGTAAATGGGTTTTCCAGAAAACTAAAACCTATTTACTTCAAGTGCGATTTCTGAGAGAAGCCTTTCTCCGTAGTCGTCATTTCGCACTTCTCTGCCTGGAAAACCAAGTACATGAGGTGTAATTTAACTTTTCCTCAATTTAGCCCTGCACTGTAGAAATATACTCGAAAATACTTAGTATACTTACAGAGCTGTCTCAGAAGACACCTTCCTCTCTTCCAAATATCTTCTCCATCTTCAGACATTCTCGGAACAATGGGCCTTTTCGGACGGACTTGTAATTTTCTGGCTGAGACCACTTATGTAGAATGAAAGGTTACCGGAGCACCAGGCAACTGAGTGTTCAATGCTAGCTCACTTTCCACAGCCTATCAAAGTGGCAGGTGGACAGGCTTGGGAAGAATATTTCTCCATATCATGACAAACATGGATTTTATACATGAAGTTCAGTCTGTGTCACACACAAGTGGCTTAATGGAACTGTAACTTCAAGATTAGCAAAATGGAGATTAATTGAATTTTTAAAATTTTCTCTGCAGTACTTGTCTTAGAGAACTGATATAAATCACAGGTTGTAACTAGGTTACCCACTAAGTGATGAATAGCCACAAAAGGTGGATTTTCTAAACATGAGCCTAAGACAACGAGGGCTCAGCACTCATCCTCATGCTCCACATGTGGCCTGTGGGACTCGTGGTCTCCATAGTGGACGCGCGTGTGTGCAGTGCAGGGCTGAGCATGAACTGAGCAGCCTTCCATCTGAGGGAACTTGGGCAGGGTGAAGAGTCCCCCAAGCCCCAGGGGACTCGGCATGCTGTCGTCCACTCCTCCTTGTGGCCATGAGGTGGGTAGCCTGGGCAGGACAGTGGGGACAGAAGCAAGCAGACGCCATCCTCCAAGAGCTCTCAGGGAGTTGCCGCCTGCTGCAGGGTCTACAGACCTGGGAGGACAGGTCTGTGTCAGGGTTCATCATGCCCGTTTCCTTTTCCTGGAATGGAATCCACAGCTGATATGTCCAAGAGGGAGGGCAGGGCAAGGTGACCTCCAGGCTCTTCCTGGGGCCATTGCGTAAGCAGGAAAGTGGTGCTGTCAGTCGGGCAAGGGGGGAGCACAGGCTGCAGGGTCTCCTGGTGGTTGGACACACAAGAAAAGCTGTCACTTAGGAACCACATCTTCTCGGGAATGCATACATGCTGAAGTAGAACGCGACCAGGACAAATACCACGAACACACTGAAGCCAAGGTCTCAGGCAAGACAAAGGCAGCAAAATGGTGCACTTCAGAAGCACGTGAAATAGGCAGGAGTGAAAGGCTGCATTTGTGTGACCCACTTATACGGAGGGTACAGCAATAATAACCGAAGGTGAAGCTACAGTAAGGAAAAAGCAAGTTAGCGGTTGCGCGGGAACAGAGCCTGGGCAGTGGCTGGCCACGGGGGCACGAGGAGACTTGCTGAGTAGCTGGAACATTCTCTGCCGTGAGAGCCATGGTGTACAGCCTTGGTGTTGGCCAAATGCACTGAACTGTGTACTTAACATGAATGGATTTCACTGTGTGTAAGTTATACCTCAATAGAGTCAGTTTTAAAATTCAAAACACCTCACAACTCTGAAAGCTGACAGGAAAGACTGGCTGTGGGCTGCACCGAGGTCCTGGCACCTGAGCAGCACCCACTGGGCAGCCCTCCACCCTACAGATGCAGGCTGCAGAGCTGCTGCAAGTCAGGCGCTGTCGCAGGCCCCAACACGTATTGAGGGTAGAGGAGAGACAAGGCTGGGACACAGTGAAGGGGACACACATGCTCACAGAGCCCCACTTCAAAGTGGACTGAGAAGGCCAGCTTAATACTCATGCCCCAGCCAGAAATGGCAGGCGACAGGTGGCCTAGGAGACGTCCCTGTGCTGCTGTGCTTGGGAGTGTGCCTCACTGTTTGCAGGCACTTGAGGGAGGTGTCAGTGATCTGTCGCTGGGTCCTGAGTAACAGGCTGCTGTCCTCAAAGCAGATTTACAAGTTAATCTTTTGTCCACACCTGGGGAGCAGGGAGGCAGCAGGCCATGGGCGAGGTTTCTGATCAGCTGGATTTTAAGTCCCCATCTGGAATGCTGTGAGGTGAGCCAAAGCCAGGCTTAACTCGCAGTCTCTTGGGTCACACACAAAAGGTTCAAGGAATGCTGTGAGCGAGCAGCACAGGGTGGACATGTCACCCTGTCACATCAGCACAGTGCCTGGTGCATGGCAGGGGCTCCACTGAAGTTAGAGAGTAGAGTGGATGGATGACCACCAAGCCTGGTGGGAAGGGCACGGAAGACAGGCTGATGTCAGAGCGCTAGTTTTGAGCAGGCATGAGAGCCTGCACTAGGACGACCACTCTAGGCCCATTGCCACCGTAATAGTAAGTGTAACAAAGTCTATGATGTAAAGTTGGTATCAGGGAGAGAGACTCTCAGCCTTCTAGATGTCCCTAACATGTCCCTCCAAAGTTCGTGTTCCCTAACTTTGGAGAGTGAATTTTAGGAACAATGAACGTTAAGAGCAGAATATATTTATGGGAGAAAGCTTCTGTCCAAGAAAGGGACAGAAGGACCCAAGTGGGTAGCCAAGGACCCTGCCTTTTCTGAGGATTTTTATAAAGCAAAACCATGAGCTAAATCCAAAATGGGAAAAAAAGGAACTCTCAAGGTGGGCCTCGGGAGGGACAAGACTATGGTCCACCAGTGAGATCATGGGGTCAAAGAGGAAAGTGATCGATGATGTATAGTGTGCCTAAGGAGAGTCACATGGAGAGAAAACATTCTCTCAGCCTTTCAGAGAGAGCACATTGGCCAAGCAATGGCCGTGACTCATCCACATGGCTGACACTGACAAAAGATCTACAATCTGAGGTACAGCGTCTCAAGATAAATCCTGAGGGGATTTGACTGACCTTATCAGATCCAAAGGCTACAACTCTTGTTGCATAGGTCTTGCTTTATCTTTGTCTAAACCATCCAGCAGAAAAGTACAAAAGCGAAGTACAAGAAGTAAAGCCATGGTGTTATGTTGAGCTGTAGGGGACTCAGGTCAACAATTTCTGATGTTGCCAGTCAAGTGGAAGACCCAATACTATTATGGACTACTGGACTCTTTTTGAATATTTTTCTGAGTTCACACACCTATGATATTCAAACGATGGAGCTAAACAACAAAGGAGATATATAAATGAATGTCCATTGTGTACCTGTGTATTCAAAGTGGTTAGGATAGATATATAGTTGCATTCTCTTAATGAATAGAATGATTTGTTCTAATGGTGTTTGTAAATAGGATATCAAGTCCGCATCTTGTACAGCAATTAACCACTAAGAAGAATGTATGCAATGTGTTAATTATTGAAACTGTCCTACCAATTTGATTTGAAACTGTCTCATTGCTATTTGTCTGTCAGTAAAATTATGCCAGGCAAGTGCTTATTCCACTGAGCTATCTCCCCAGCCCCTGTCAATAAAATTATGGAAAAAATAAAAGTAAAATAAAATTTAAAAAAGAGATTACACACATAATTGCTCAGAGTTGATTAAATCGGGATCAAATGGGGAAGCCAGTCACAGAGCAAGCAGGCATGAACAGAACGGAGCTGCTTCTGTTGGGGGTTGGACCAGTGACTTCCGGGCTTGTCAAGGTGATTGATACCTAGTTGGAACATCAGCCGCTGGCATCTGTGGCTAGGAGGCACGTGCGTGCACTTGTTTCCTGCTTGTCGTGAGGGCCGGCCCACACGGAGGTGCCTGCCTCCACAGCTGCCAGGCATCGCTCCTGCACTGGAGCGCCCGGCCCTGGCTGACCGCCTCTAAGATTTCATCTCACTTAGTTGCCTACAGCAAGGTGACTCACGCTTGCTGTGCTGAAGCCTCTGGAAACCAGAGCTCTAAAATCGGGAGTTGGTAAGGCTGTTTCTTCTGGAAGCACCAATGGCAATCCTTTTTTTTTTTTTTTTTTAATATTTATTTGTTTGTTTATTTGATACAGGGTCTCACTACGCAACTCAGACTCATAGGGATCCTCCCGTCTCAGCCTCTCCAGCGCTGGGATTATAGGCCTGTGCCACCACGCCTGGGTTCTGTGCCACACGGCACACCTGGTGTTCCAGGCTGGCATGGCGGGCAGTATGAGGGATCGAACTTGGGATCTCACATGTGCCCGGCAGGCACTTAGCTGCCGAGCTATCTCTCCAGCCCTGGCAACCCTCTTCTTTGCTGTGAGTCTTTCCTAGTCAGAGATGCCTCTCCTGTCTGCAGAAGAGCAGCACGAGTGACCTCCAGCTCCGTGGTCAGGCCTCCTCTTTTCTATAACTCAGTTTCTTCTCTCTTTTAAGACCCTTGTAGTTACATTGGGCCCAACAGATAACCCAGCATAATCGCTCTATAAATCTTTCATCAAACCCATAATGTCCCTTCTGCCATATAAAATAACATATTTGCAGATTTCTGGGGTTAGGACAAGCTGTGGCTATCTTGGCAGTGGGGAGTGTTATCCAGTTTACCATGGCAACATTAAACCCAAGTCTTCTTTGTCCACCAAAAGCCATGATCTAGAAGTACTGCCTTGCCTCCAAAGCAAATGAACAAAATGTGAGAATAGCCAATAAACTCTAGGACGTACAGAAAAATATAAAGAACCATTCCCTTTAGTGTTCATTTCTGGAAGATCCGGAGCTGCTCTCCAAGCAGGAGGACATTTGGAGTGTCACCTTAGAGAACAGCACTGCGCAGTGCCACTGGAAGCAGGGGCTGTCTGAGCACAGTTCGCTGACGCTGCTCACAGGAAAGAGAAGAGACGGCCCAGACGGAGGGAAGAGTGAGGCCTTGCAGGAGGCGTAAACCCCCGCTCTCAGAGGAACGACCGGCTGGCCGGCACGGCGCTGGCGCTGGAGAACGTGGCTGCGGCCTGCGGGCGCTGCTGAGGAAGCTGGCGCACACCCGAGTCCTGCTGTCGCTCGGCACCCTTCAGCCTGTGGAGCCACAAACCGAAAGCTGTGCTTAGGGTGCCTGCAGGGTTCACAGCTTAGCTGCCTGCAGGGTCCTGAGAGCACTGTGGCTTGGCTTTGCCACGGGCTGTGTTTTGTGTTTGGGGTTTGGATTCTTTTTTTAACCTAATTTTACAAACTAGTGAGCATGTGCTTGCTTGCTGTCATCAGCTAGCACTCCAGGGAGAAAACAGAGACAGAGAAAGCCCTGAAGATGGAGGCTTGTGACCAGACGGGCATTCCCTGCAGCAAACTGTGCTGGGGGCCTGGTGGCAGCTCTCCCCAGGCCCCACTGTGCCCTGGGCAGAGGTGCGGCTTCAGGGCCCTACTCTTCTCTCCTTTTTAACCCAGACAGCTTACCTAATTTCTCTCCTTTTCCTGTGCTTGGTTTGTAAGATAAGCATAATAATATCACCCTCACTACTGGGCTGTTTCAAGAATTAAGCTAGACAACATATGCAGGGTACTTAAAAGTAAGTGGTACCTGGGAAACATGACCGGGGTGCGTCTGTGAGAAGGGGCTCTGATCGCGGACGTACTCCTAGTTCAGGTGTGAGAGCTCTACCAGGGAAGCTTGCTTTATGTCGCGCCATGAATTCCTGTGAGATGCTCTGGGCTTCTGATCTGCACCACCTAGTGTATTTAAGTCCCACCTGAGCTTCACTTCCGGAGAGGGGCTGGTTGTTTAGCTCTCAGAAGTTAGAAGGCAGCACGTTGTTCCCTACAGACGTCCTGTCAATGCAGACTGACCCCTTAGCCACGAGATTTCTCCAGACGTAAGCGTTTGGGACTAACCTTCCCTGCTTCAGAAACCTTCCTGCCCTGCCAACATAATTGACTTTGCAGAAAGTATCTGGATACAGTACACACACACACACACACACACACACACACGTATACACGCACAAAGCTAACTTGTAAGCACATCTGTGAATTAATCTTTGTTTTAGTTGTAGATCTTGATTGTCATTTGTTTGGCTGTTTTTATCTGTGAATTGTCCATGCCATGTGTTGCTTACTCTGCAGATGGCCTGGCTGTCCACGAAATGTGGTCCACTCAAGGGCATTGCTGCCTGTTTCTAATGAGGCCAGGGTCACGGCTCCAGGTCCCCATTGGCCTGCCAGTCTGCTCATGGCCGCAGGCTGGGCTGCTCCCTCACTCTCACTGCAAGCTGTCTGTGCCTGGCTGATGGCAGCGGGAGGCCAGGGCAGTGGTGGCTGTGCCCACTCCCGGCTCGTTCTTCATACCCACGTCATCGCTGTGTCTTACATCGCGCTCTGCTGGGTCCCTGCAGAGCTCTGCCTTCAGCCCTGTTTTTTGCATCCAGTAGATGCATCACTTCAGCACTACTCTCTGCTGCCAGTGTAGACTCCTAGAAGCCAACCATTTTATTTGTCTTCTGAGTATTTTGCCATTGAGTCTTTACATGCTCAGACCTTGAGTCTTTTGCCAAAGAACCTGCCAGTAAAAGCTTACATTTATTGAGTACTTACCACATGCCAAAACACTCTGTGAATTACCTCCTTTACTTTCAAGCTAGCATGTGCAGTAGAGCCTGGTGTGCAGTGTGCCTGTGGTGACTGAGGTCTAAGTGGTCGTGCGGCCAGTAATCCCAGAGCTGTGCTGTGCTTCCACAGCCACCTCCAGGCCGTGTGCTGTAGCCATGGAGCTGACGCTGGCCGGCAAATGAGACGTGCTGCAGGAAGGAGTGGCCTGCAAGTTGGGGTCACCGCAGGTTCACCCTGCTTTCAGCTCACCCTCATCTGGAGGAATGCTTCGGTGTTGTATGGCTCCTGTTGGAGCTGGATCCAAGATGAGCACCTGGCAGACGGTGCTAAGCTTCCGCCACGCCAGCAGCCAGAGCCTACTTTACGTGCTGTCCACTGGGCATAGGTAGGGAACTGCCCCGAAACATTCCCTGGTCAGAGGAGCTTGAACGTGCTAGTATTGGTGACCACACGAAACTTGTGTCCCAAGACATACTTGATCCTCGCAAGTTCTCTCCAAATGTCAGTGTATAATGTTCCATATCTTTTGGAATGATTTTCAAATGCTAAAAGAAAATCCATGTTCAATCCCAAAAATAGCATTCTCACCAGCCCCTGTCCCCCCACCCTTTGTCAGGAACATATGGTTCTACTGAGTTTTTAAAAAGCAATTTTAAAAAAATGTATTTGGTACAGGGTCTCGCTGTGCAGTTCAGATGCATAGTGATCCTCCTGTTTTCAGCCTCCCTAGCACTGGGATTCCAGCCATGCGCCCCCAAACCCTGGTCTCTGTTGCTGGCTCAGTGTCTCTGGGGTCAGGCTGGCCTGGCATGTGGTGCCAGAGATCAGACTTCAGTCCTTGCGCTTGCCTAAGCAGGCACTTAGTCTGCTGAGCTATCTTGCTGGCCCTGAAAGCAATATTGTATAGTAGTGTTTTGTTTGTTTTGTTTTTTTAAGATGCACAGGTAGTACTTGTTATCTTACTATCAGTTTTGAAATACCCAACATATTTTTGTAAATGACAATTCAAGCTGCATATCAATATGGGAATAAACAAAGAAAGAAAAAAAGAGTTACATATTTATCAGTGTTTATTATAAAACTAATCACAAGCTGGAAGTAGTGGTGCATACTTGCAATCCCACCACTCTGGGAGGCTGAGGCAGGAGGGTCACAAACTGAAGCCCAGACTGGACAACTTAGCAACTTAGTGAGACCCTACTGCAAAATAAAGCTAGATGGATAGATAGCTAGATGGATGGATAGATACCTAGATGGATAGATTGATTGATTGATTGATTGATTGATTGATTGATTGATTGATGAGAGAGAGAGAGAGAGAGAGGTGCTTCATCTCAAGAAACAAAGCTTTGTGTCCCGTGATTACTAGTTTCAGTGCCAAGCCTCTAAGTGCTTGCATGTTTACAAGTTGGCTACTTTATGATCTGATTGTGAAACTAGATAGTCGTAAAATTGATTCAGGTGACCCATGACCTGGAACTTTTATGAGAGATGTCCCTATTTCCCATCATCCATATTTTCTGAAGAATTACTGGCTTTTTTATGACTTTAAAATTTACCCGGCTCTCTTATTTTGGAATAAATATCTCTAGGCTCAGACAGTTTGAGTGAAATCTGCCTTATTAAATGACTTTGAGTCATTTCCTTCCCAGCCTGCTGACTTATGTGGGTGATACAGTTTGTGAAAATGGATGCAGATTGATCTTCTTTCACAGGTTGTTTTAAAACTCAATAACCAGCCGTACCCCTTGGGCTTAAAAGTGTCCTCTTGTGTTAGCTGTCTCTCCTCATCAGTGAATCAGTGTCAGTGAATCGGCTGCTCTCTACCCAGTGGAATTAAATAATGTGTTCCTATTTCAAGCAATTCTTGGTTTAAAATCATCACCTATTCTGGGCTTTACTTCCACAGGTGGATTTTATGTCCTGGACCTCTCCCTCCAGAACCAAACTGCTTTCCTTCCTTCCTGATGTTCTGTTCTGTTGGTGCAGCTTCTAGCTTGGGCCCTCTTGGTCCTCTTTCTTAACCTCCTTTTTCCTGTGTGGTGTAAACTTTCCTCCATAAGTGACATCCAGATTCTTCGGGTGGATGGAGTTCGAGATTTTGTTTTGTTTTGTCTTGTTCTCTCAATATTCTCATCTAATCTGATCTACTACTTCTTGGAATTCATTTATTGTAACTGTTTTGAAATATATTATCCTTATTTGACAGATTTCTCTCTTAAGATTAAACACATGTGGCACTGCCACCTATTAATTGGAGAACGTAGAACTAACAGTGCTCTGTTCGCCATCTGGAGAATGAACTGCTTATCTAACCCCGCAGCCTGGTGGCCTGTGCTGTCTGCTAGTAACGTCCCACCGCTAGCGCAGTTTAGGGTGCTGTAGTTGATATAAGCACCATTTTTGTTTATAAGAATTAAGGAATATGGCTGCCTTAGCTAGTTGGCTTTTCCCCTTTTGCCTCCTTTTGTGCTTTCCACAAGTGACCCCTACCATAACCACCCTCAGGAGGAGAGAGGCTCTCAGTCAGGGTTCACCGTCTTCTGTTAATACCCACTATAAGGTGAGTGTGGTTAGCCCAATGGAGATGCCCTGTAACTGCTTATTCCAGACCTGTTCTCTGTGCTGCATGCGACTTGGGTACTTCCCTGTCTGCTGACAGGAGCTAATGATCATTATAGAGGTGAAAGCTGCATCCACTTGAAGGAGGCTGTTACTAAGGCCGAGACGCGGTAGCCACTTGACTACCATCCTCCCTGCTGGCAGTAAGCCTTATTTATTTCCCTTTTTCTTAGCCAGAAGCATTCCTGTTTGGCTGTGGTATATGTGCACATTATTCTGCATGGAATTTACCTTCAGTGCCCATTTCCTCACCCCTCCAAGGGAAGGGTTTTCATAACGGTGTCACCAGGGAAGCCGTCACGGAGGCTGGCAGCTTCCCACCATCACATGGCACACGGTGGCGTCTGACCTGGGTCCAGCACGGATGAGCAAGGTCGCTTCTCTCGGGATGCTGTTCCTGACCCCACTGTGCCACTCCGAGCAGAGCTCGCGGTCTCCAGGACAACTGCCACGTGAAAAGTCTTGAATAGCCACATCTTTCTCATTCCTCTTTACTTATCTGACGTTAAAGACCTTCCTATGGTCTTGTCTTCTTTGACTAAACTTTTTAATAAAAGAAATTTAGGAAACACTAATAGAGGCCATCTTTAAGTTCCCTGAGATCAAAAGGATGATGCTGAAGGGCTTTGACAGCTGAGCGTTCCTGTGAAGACCTCCTTTACGAAATGCTTAGTTTCTACTGGAGAAATATAAATGACTGAGATTACTCCTTATCCATACAGACCTTTTCCCCCAAAGAGATCCAGAGTGGAGGGAGAAGTGAGGAAAGGGAGGGAGAGGGGGTTGAAAAGGAATTAAACCTGTGTGTGCATGTGCCGACTCCACACAAGGATGTAGACAAGCATTGCAAAGTATGAAAAATTAAAAATAAATAAGTTTTTAAAGTTCACAACATAAATAAAAATAAATTGCTAAGCAAGGTAGGATATGAATGCAACTATAATAGAAGAATCTTCATGGTAGAAAGGAAAAGAAAATTAATGTTGTCTGAGAAAATCTTGGTAAGCACAAAAAGATAAGAATTACAGATAGGTGTAAGTTCAACAGAACTGCGTAGGGAGATGGGCGTAGACCCGCACAGGGAAATGCTGCAGTTCATAAAGGATCAAGTAAAGAAGCAGCAATTCCTTTCCCAGAGAGAGAGAGAAAGAGAGAGAGAGACAGAGAGACAGAGACAGAGAGAATGCTATACATATATGTCCTTGAGGATGGAAGAAGAAAAAATAGTGGGAAATTCATTCAGGGGAAGATTCACTGCAGCCAGTTTTGAGGCTGCAGAAGCCCCTGAAGCCTATTTTCACTCTCGACGTGCCGAAGCAAAGAGGTTGCCGAGGAAGCAGGGCAGTGGCAACACTGATTTTGTCTTGTCCTCTTGGATCAAGCACACTCTGGAGAGCGGAAAGCCTGTCATCCGCCATCCTCTCTGGCTCTGCACAGCGTGGCTGACCATCTGACCCCGCCTGATTGAGGCCCGGTGCATATATCTGCCCTCCAGGAGTGACCTCTCTGTAAAAGGCAGGCCTGGCCTGGCATCCCTGACGTCCTGAAACCAACATTCAGAGCTTGAGAGGAATTTCTTTTTGAAGGGGAGAAAGTATGTCAGCCCTAAGGTGACAGCCCCTGCTTGCTGCCAGGGAAGATACTGGTTTTATGATAATCAGTGGCAGGGGCAATTTCAGAGGAGAGAAATGATCTGTTGGGTAAGAGCACAATTTTTCTTCAAATCTTCTTCAAGGGGAGTCTGAAAATATACAAGAAACTCAAATGATTTGCGTTTCATTTTGTAAGTAAGAGAAACAGCTGGGCTAATGGTGTCCAGGGTACTCCTGTCTGGTTGTTAGTTATAGATTTCCTTGCACTCTGGTTGAAGCACTGCGTGCCTAAGGTAAGTTATGATACAGCAAGGGTGGCCTGCTGTACCCCATTTTCACGGAGACTTGGTGTACATCATCGCTTGTAATTGATCCAGTGCCCGAGGGAAGGGTTTTCATAATGGTGCTGCTGGGGAAGCTGTCGTGGAGGCAAGCAGCTTCCCGCCATCACATGGGGGGGACAGTGGGGGAGAAGGCACACGGCGTTGTCTAACCTGGGTCCGGCACGGATTAGCAAGGTCACTTCTCTAGGGATCGTATTCTGTCTCTTTAAAAAAAAAAAAAAAAAAACAGAGGGTGGAACAAAGAAAATGCCCTCAGGTTCCTGGCGATCTGGGAGAGTTTGTATTTGTGACTCACAGTGAGAAGGTAGTGCCGAGTCTTCCTCCTTCTACAACCAGTAATAGGAACCCAAGGTGGAGAGGTCAGTTGTCACAGGCCCTGGAGACCAGGACACTGGAGGACCACAGGGTCACCCAGGCCATGCTGCACTTGACTTGAGCTCAGAGCTGCCATCCTTGCCTGCTTAGAAAGTGCTCACCCTTTCCCTGAGCCCACCATGTTTGCACTCCTCCTTGCCAGTGTTTTTAAAAACATTCAATTTTGCTACCACATTTTAAAAATACATTTATGTTATCATCCATGGAGAATTGCTCTGAGGTAAAGAATAGGCCTTCTTTTTCTCTTTCAGCCATAAACTCACAACCTAAAATACATTAAATCATAGCTCTGGGTAAGTAGTTGTAACTGTGTAGCGTCCTCGCTAAGGAGCAAAGACATTTTAGTGAAAAATAATAGTGGCCATTTTGCAGTCAGCCTCTAGTAAAGATATTCCTAACAAGGTGGAAATTCCAGATCTGTTTATCTTTACAATAAATGTAAATAGAAATTGTATTTGTAGTAATTTAGAAGACCCTCTAGGCACTGGTGCGTTGCGTTTCAGTGCTTTTGCTGTCTTGTCCCTTGTTCTCTGGCCGTGGCTTTCCAGCGCGTGGCTTGAGTGTGCCAGTCACTCTCACCATGAAATGCGAAGCTGCCACAGAAGCTGTACAGAATAGAACGTAATAGAATAGGTTATCAGGCCGGGGAGACAGCTCAGTGGAATAAACACTTGCCTGGCAAACGCAATGGCCCGAGCTCAAGTTCCTGGTACAGGGAAAAAAAGGGAAAAAAAAAAAAAAAAGGTTAGAATAAGCTGCTTTTTCTCACCTTTAAATATAGCATATCTCATATTCTCCTTATATAGTTTCATGCTTTTTAAACATTTGTTCTGAAAAATTCCAATCTCTAGTTAGTGTAAGAAGAAGACTCCATTTAGGTATATGTGCTTGCAGACGTAGGAGACCCCAGGGTGGGGATGCTGGCGTAGTGGTGCAGTGTAAATCACGCAGTGCAAGCACGCAGCACAAAGGAGGACAGATACTCCACATGAAGAACATGATATTCAGGTATTTGTAAGCGTTCATCAGCAAACATGAAGAGGATACCATTTTTAAAAATGTAACATGAGGGGTGAGACGACCAGGGCCGCAGGATCCTGAATAGACCCAGAGCCCAGGCCCGGCATGTGAGTGAGACCACCCAGGCCCTGCGGATCTTCATTTGACCCAGAGTGCAGGCCCAGAGAGGAACCCTTCAGCAGAACTCCCTGCAAAGAGGCTAGAGGCAAGACCCACCCAGCTGATTCAGGAGAACATCTTGCCAGAGAGACACAAAGGGTTCACCTCTAACGCCTGCAGCAGAAATAAGTGGAGCACAGCAGCCAGATCCAAACAACACCCACCTGGAGATAAGGTAATAACTCTATCCAAGCTCATAGATCCGGACCTGGTGCTAAGGTAATAACTCTATCCAAGCTCTACACCAAAGGTCAGAAGACAGTGGTATACAAAATGAGAAAGAGAAGGAACAAAATGCAGTCTCAGGCCCCGAGTCCACCCAGTACAAATGCAGAAGACACTAGCATAGAGGAAACTGGAAATCACACACCAGATATCTCTGAAATAATAGTGTTGACAGTAAAGAATCAACTGCAGAAAGGTATAGAAGAAATCAGATCAGAAATAATTTCAGAACTAAAAAATGTAGTGATAACTATAATCAAAGAAGTACTAAGTGCTTCTAAAGAATACACTGATAAAAAAAATAGAGGAGAATATAAAAATGATGGAACCCCTGAATAAGCAATTTAGGAAAGAAATAGACTGCATGAAACAGGTTCAAAGTGATATACAGGAAATTAAAACCTCAATCACAAGCTGGCAAAACTGTTTGAGGGAAAGTGAAAATAGACTTTCTGACCTGAAAGACACCATTGCAGCTAGTGAAAAAGTAAGAAAAGATCTCTTTAAAACAATTAGGATGCAGGAAAAAATAATTCAATACCTGCAAGACGATGTAAAAATGAACAATGTGAGACTAATAGGCATCAATGAGGAGGAAGGAGTCAATACAAATGATATAAAAAGAATAGGGGCAGAAGTAATAGCAGAAAACTTCCCAAATATGGGGCAACAATCTGACATTCACACAACTGAAGCATATAGAACTCCAAATAACATCAACCCAATGAAAACCACACCCAGACGTATAATAATCAAGATTCCAGAAATTCAGCAGAGGAACAGTATACTAAAAGCCTCTAAAGGAAAGAAACAGATCACATTTAAAGGAAAACCCATCAGAATAATAGCAGATTTCTCTTCACAAACCATCAAGTCAAGAAGAGCATGGAGCAAAGTACTTCAAGTCTTGCAAGAAAACAAATTCCAACCCAGACTGATCTATCCTGCAAAACTCTCTTTCAAACTGGAGAATTAAACACAGTAGAATAAGAGGTATACAATAGTAGTCTTTCAGTCATTCTTTTGTGTTCAGCAGCAGAATATTTTCATCAGCACACCCTACAAATGGTCTTCTCTTCCACCCTATGGGTCATGATTCCACCTGAGTCTACAGGGTGGATTTCAAAGAAATAGCTGTAGCTCAGCCCCACAAGCGACGCCTAGCCACCATTAACTGTCATGGTCATTATGCATGTCCACAACACACTAGAACTTTGTGCAGTATCCTATCCTCAAACTGTTAGAAGTGCTGGTCATCTACTTGCCATTCCAGTATTTATCTTGTGTTTTTCTCTTAGTACTTCTTTGCTATCATGAAAACTTTTTCTTAGTGCAATTGTTTTGAAACATTTAATTCTTAATTAGTATTTAATTTTCTGAATATTGCTTAATCTTAATTTTTGTTCTGAGACTTATACTATACCTTTGACTTACAATTTATTTAAAAGACATTGTATGATATTTTCTAGTATTAGAAACTTTAAAAAGTAAAAAAAAAGATAAAAAATAAAAACAACATGAACATTTTTGTTTTAAGCATATTACTCCCATGAAAATATGCATAAGGTCAAGTGAAAAAACCAAATAGGACTATAATTTTAAATTAAACCAGCTAAACTTAGAGACAGAGCAGAGACTGATGCTTCAGAGCGCAGACACCCGGCGTAGACTGCTTGGGTTCAGACCTCAGCTCTTGCACTTGCTGCATGCTTTAGGCCAGTGCTAGTCTTCCCTTGTCAGTTTCCCCATCTGTAACTGGGAGCAAAACAGAGTTTATCTTCCAGCTTTGGTATAAGAATTCAATGGGTGATTCTGTGTAAAATACATGGCACTTGCCCAGTACCAGTAACACTCAAGAACCGTCACCTTTAAGATAATCACAAATGTGTGGGTGTAGCGCAGATATTCGGGAGCCTGTCTTCTACCTACAGCCATTTGCATCCAGCTGCACTGATCCTTGTATTCACTGGTTTGCAGAAGTGAGAAGAAATCAGCAATTCTAGGCTCTGCCTCTCCACCACAGTAGTCCCAGTATTCCCACTAGCATTTCCAATACTACGCTTTGTCCTCACTGTATGTAGATATTTTTCTTTGGAAGAGTTACACCATTGCAAAGCCCTATGTCCACTACTATTGTTTATCTTCAATTGTGTGATGTGTCATAGTAGTTTATTATTCACTAGGATTCAGGCACCTAAGTTCCTCAATTTACTCTGATAATTTGAGTGGTTTTAAATTATCAATAAAGCCAGGTATGGTAGCACATAACTATAATTCCAGTACTAAGAAAGTTCAGTCAAGAGTATTACTGCAAGTTCAAGGCCAGCTTGGACTACAAATTGAGTTCAAACCCAGCTTGTACTACTGATAAGACTGTTTCAAAATAACCCCCCAAAAGTTGCCGGTAACTTTGGGCCATCTGGTTCCTCCAGGTCTTCCCCAACAGAAAGGAAGCAAAGATGTGAAACCTGGCGAGCTCTCTGTCCCCGGATCAGCAGTCGGTGGGTTCGTCAGCTCACGAGAGCCACACATCAGCTCATCCTCACATGTTGCAAGACACAGTTTAGAGCTGCGATTCTTGTCCTGAGCTGTGTTGGAGGGCAGGGTATTGGAAATACTGCGAAAACTGGAGCAGCATGTACTGTTGTTCATAGTCATTTGGGTCAACATACATTACAGAGACAAGGCGCAGCCTTTCCAAAGCAGAGACAGCTGCTGGGTAGTTTTCCTGACCACACTGTCCATTAGAACAAGCCCAGCCCCCTCCCTGCTGCGCTTCTGGATTAGACCTCCCTCTTGGTCCCCCATGGCAATTAAACTTAGAATAAAATACAGTCATGCAGGGTGGGAACTCATTTGAGGTAGTATGGCACAAATCTTGAGGGAGCACTCCAAATCTTGGTAATCAAAATGAATAATATTTTACTATAATATTTTTAAAACATCAATTGGCAATGAGTGAGAAGGCCTGGGGCCCACCGGATCCTGATTCAACCCAGAGCCCAGACCCGGCATGTAAGTGAGACAACCCAGGGGCCCGCTGGATCCTCATCTGACCCAGTGCCCAGGCCTGGCATGTGAGAAGACACGGAACCCACAGGATCCTCATCTGACCCAGAGCCCAGGCCTGGCATGTGAGAAGACACGGGGCCCGCTGGATCCTCATTCGACCCAGAGCCCAGGCCCAGCATGGAACCTGCAGCATTACTCCCTGCAAAGAGGCTAGAGGTAAGACCCACTCAGCTGATTTAGGAATAGAACATCTTGCCAGAGTGACACAAAGGGTTTACCTCCAAGGGCTGCAGCAGGAAAAAGTGGAGCACAGCAGCCAGACCCAAGCTGCACCCACCTGGATGAGTTTGAACTTGATAGATCTGGACTTCATGCTAAGGTAATAATAACTCTATCTAAGCTCTACACCAAAGGTCAGAAGACAGTGCTACACAAAATGACAAAGAGAAGGAACAAAATGCAGTCTCAGACCCCGAGCCCACCCAGAACAAATGCAGAAGACATTAGCATAGAAGAAATTGGAAATCACACACCTGAAATCTCTGAAATAATGGTGTCTGAAGTAAAGAAACAACTGGAGAAAGGTATAGAGAAAATCAGATCAGAAATAATTTCTGAAGTAAAAAAAGAAATGATAACTATACTGAAAGAAGTACTAAGTGCTTCTAAAGAAGACACTGATAAAAAATAGAGCTGAATATAAAAATGATGGAATCCTTGAATAAGCCATATAGGAAAGAATAGAATACATGAGGCAGATTCAAAGTGGTATACAAGAATTTAAAACCTCAATCACAAGCTGGCAAAACCGTTTGAAAGAAAGTGAAAATAGACTTTCAGACCTTAAAGACACCATTGCAGCTAGTGAAAAAGTAAAAGATCTCGTAAAAAACTAGGATGCAAGAAAAAATAATTCATCACCTGCAAGATGATGCAAAGATGAACAACATGAGACTAATATGCACCAGTGAAAAGAAAGGAGTCAATGCAAATGATATAAAAAGAATATGGATGGAAGTAATAGCAGAAAACTTCCCAAATATGGGGAAGCAATCTGACATTCAGGTAACCAAAGCATATAAAACTCCAAATAACATCAACCCAATGAAAACTACACCCAGACATATAATAATCAAGATCCCAGAAATTCAGCATAGGAATAGTATACTAAAAGCCACTAAAGAAAAGAAACAGATCATGCTTAAAGGAAAACCCATCAGAATAACAGCAGATTTCTCTTCACAAACCATGAAGGCAAGAAGAGCATGGAGCAAAGTACTTCAAGTCTTGCAAGGAAACAAATTGCAACCCAGACTGATATAACCTGCAAAACTCTCAAGTATACTGGAGAAGTGAAATACTTCCATGACAAAGAACAACTTAAGAATTTCATGATAACAAAGTTAAACCTAGACAGACTACTGAAAGATGTTCTAGAGAGGGAGCAAAATGACCCCAACTCCATGAATGAGAATGGAAAGAACCCACCAAATAGGGCAAACAAACACAGGAGAATAAGAGGTATACCATAGTAGTCTTTTAGTTATTCTTTTGTATACAGCATCAAGATATTTCCATCAGCATACTCTATAAATGGACTCCTCCTGCACTTATAGGTCATGATTCTGTCTGGGTCTACAGGGTGGATATCAAGGAAATAGCAGTAGCTCAGTCCCACAAGTGACACCTGGCCACCGGTAAGTGTTGTGGACATCATCCATGTTCACAACACACTAGAACTTTGTGCAATATCCTATCCCCAAACTGTTAGAAATGCTAGTCATCTATTTGTCATTCCAGTATTTATCTTATGTTTTATTCTTAGTAATTCTTTACTATCATGAAAACTTTTTCTTAGTGCAATTGTTTTGAAACATTTAATTTTTAATTAGTATTTAATTTTCTGAATATTGCTTAATCTTAATTTTTAAGATTTATACCATGTATTTAATTTACAATCTACGTAAAAGACATGGTATGATATTTTCTCCTAGTATTGGAAACTTTGAAAAGTATATTTACATTTTCCATTGACTTTATATTACTTCTTCCCTATCTTTTATACACACACACACACACACACACGAAAAAAATGTGTATAACCCGAAATAAGATTGATAGTTTCATAGAAATCTTTAATGACCTTTTAAATGCATTCATCTAATATATTTTACATAGTCCTGCATAACTATCACTTTGAGAGCTCTTTATTCTTCATCCAGGAGCATACAGCAACTTCTCTTGCCTTCTGAATTATGCTCTTTCTTATTTCCTGTATGTTACATCTGGAGTGGAGGTATTAGAATACTTCGAGTTTGTATAACTGAAAAATATTTTACTTTGAGTTTTCAAAGGTATGTTTGCTAAGTATAATATTCAAAGAGGACAGATTTGCGTTTTTTTCCTTTCTTTCAGTCCTTTAATTAGTCTAATTTCTTACCCGTTTGGTCTTTTTTTTTTTTTTTTCCTTTCTAATGTGGAATAAGATGCTATTTAATTTTGTTCTATAGCTAATTTTTTTTTCTTGTGGAACCAGGGATTGAACTCAGGCCCTTGCGCTTGCCAGGGAAGTGCTTATTCCACTGAGCCATCTCCCCGGCCCCTATAGCTAATTTTTTAATGTATATGCTTTAATGATTTTTTCTTTACAATAAGTTTTGGACAATTTCATTCTTGTATATCTGAGTATGATTTTATTCAAATTTCTTGTGCAAAAGGTTCATTTTTCTTGGAAATGTGGTGTTCAACTAAATTCAGAAATTTTACATCTTTAAATATTTATTGCCTACCTCTTTCTACTTTGAGAATTCTAATTATATGAATATAAGCTTCTTGATTTTGACACAGAGTGAACTATTATATGACTGATTTGTAAATTCTGCTTCATTTTTATTTTGGACAATGTTTATTATATTCATTTAAGTTTGTAAATTAATTACAATGTGCAATCTATTATTAATCTCATGCGATGTATTCATTTCAGAAATATTACTCTGAAAATCACTGTCTATATCTTATATCTTTCACATTTCAGCATTTGTCTACATTTTTTAATATGATGTGTAATTATTGATTATCCATAAAGTTAATGAAAACAAACAAACATCAATTGGCGAACTGCAGGCCCTGGATCAGTGACTTGTTTTATAAATAAAGTTTTATTGAATCCAGCACCAAAATTGTGGTAACATGGGTGAGGAAAGGCCATGCAAGGGCAAGGGTATGTCTGTCTTTATTTAAAATATTGATATTTTCAGCATCAGAAGGATTTTGTCTGACTTTGTTAATTTGAAATATTGCACTATAGTATCATTTGCAATACCGCGTTATGTCACGGCCTGTGTTCCGAGGTGGTTTTGGCGGCCTCTTACGTGTGAGAGGAGCCGGTGTGCGCCTCACGCTGCTCTGGCCCCGCCGCAGACCTTGTGCTTCCCGGTGAATACAGGCGCCTTTATCATCACGGAACATGAAGACTAGTCCAAGATTTAAAGTGTCTCAGCAACTTAAAATAAGCTGAAGAAGTTACCCAAACGTTTTGCCCAGCAGCGCGGAGTGGACGGCAGCCCGGCTTAGCGCCGCCGAGGCAGGTGAGGAGCCGCCCGCTCGCCCTCTCGTCCTCACGGTCTGAGCTCG
>NW_004524620.1:13632655-13662547 GCF_000260255.1 Octodon degus | reverse complement strand
GCCGCCGGAGCTGAGGGGGGCGCCGCCGGAGCTGAGGGGGGCGCTGGAGCTGAGGGCGCTGCCGGGCCTGTCGCAGGAGGGCTCACGCCCATGAGGCCTAGTGCTCTGTGACCGCTCAAGCACGACAGGCCCCTGATTTCATTTTGCGATGTCGGACATTTGGAAAAGGCTTTCCTGATTACCCAGGCTAATAGCTAAAGAATTTATCTAATAAATTCAAGCATGAAGGATCTTGGAACTCTATTAACAAACATTTTTAAGAGGACATATGGCTGTGGGTTTCATTAATGGAATAAATATTCGTAGATTTTCCAGGTGAACAAGAAATGTCCTCTTTCCGCTTTTGCTCTGTCTCCCTGACTGCCATGCCTTATGTTTTAAAGGTGGATTTGTTCCTCTGTGAATAACATGGTAGATACATCGGTTCAGCAAGGCCTACAGGACTCTGATGCTCATCTTAGTGAGGCTGTTATGTAGGACAAGCCATGTCTGTCTCAGTTTTCCTGTTTGAGATTCAACAATTGCTGATATAAAGTGCTGTCAAAATTACAAACGGAAACTGACTATTCAGCTAGCGCCAATATGACTCAGATGTCCACGTCAGATTATTGGCAAGAAAGACCCGTGGTTGTGTCCCTCGCACATTCATACCCTGAGGTATTGACTTCGGTGTTCGGATGCAATTTCTGTCATCTGGATGGAGGATGGCCAGCGTGACTGTAGGCAGGTGTTTGGGGAGTTCAGGCTTGTTGGTGTGGCTACTGGGAAGGGCCCAAAGGGGCCATCCTGAAGAATGCAGCCTTGAAGCCCAGCCTGCTGGTTGGCACAGTATCACTTCCATGGCCCAAGCAAGTCACAAGATCAGCCAAAATCAAAAAGAAGAGAAAGACCCTGTGCCTCCCAGGGGCCTTTGTTGCCAATCATCTTACTTGACACCTGGGTCCTATTGGCAGTAGCTGGGTAGCCAGTTCCCACTTGTGGGGGCCCAGCAGTCTCTCTTTCAGAGGAGCACTGATACAGGGAGGAGGACGGTTGCAGATATTTTGCAAACCAACTACCACGATGAATAAAATTAGAAAGCCCACCCAGTTTCCTTACATAGAGTAGCACTTTTTAAACAAGGGTTGTATTGGAGAAGGGAGGAAATGAGAGCTGTGGTTGACTGGAAAGTGCAGAATGGTGAGTGTGACGAGAAAGTGGAAAAACTGAGGTGACTGCACCCGCATCTGTCAGGGCGATGGAGACCGATTAGACAGTTCACCATGGTTTTATGGAACTAAAATTCTTGGCTAAAGCTTCTGAGAGATTCTGAATTCATTCAGAGCTAGAAATTCTCATCTGGCTGCCTGCCATCTCTGAGTTTAGAGAGCTAATTTCTCCAAGTGGTGATCCTATAATTTTATTTCTGCATATGTTTAATTTGTATCCACAGGGATCCAGCATTTTACATTATCTTATTTAATTTGATAATTAACCGTGAGATAGCTGTCATTCACATTTCACAGATATCATTTCTGCGACTATGCTTCCAGTAACTAGTGGGAGGCCACAAATCTTCGAATTGGTAAAGCCAAAACTTTCTAAAACTATTCTGTAGTGCCATCCCATATCTTTCCCCTCTTTATTATACCATGTTTGTCTTTACCTAAAGTTAGAAATACAAATGTCAAAATGTCAAAATCAAACTCATTGAGAAATACTTATTTATTATAAAAAATAGGAAAAGTAGATCCCAGTGCATGTAAATATTTGTAGATCTCCAAAATAGGGTAGGTAAAAAGAAAAATAATAGAATAAATATCCATTGGTGACAAAGATAAATTCCAATTACTAAAATTTGATTTCCCACAAAATTTCTTAAGAAAGTATATTGGATAAAAGGGACTCTTTTGGGGAAAAGAGCCCATCCTCGTTCAGCCCAGCACCCACTGGGCAAGCCTGGCGCCCTGAGGGCTGGCAGCCAACTGTCCCAACTGTCCCACCTGTCCTGCAGCCCTAAATCTGCAAAGCAGAGTGCATCCACCCTGGCCCTCCGTCCAGCATTAGCACCGCCCAGCGGCGGCCTCGCTGGCCTCTTTCCCCGGCCGAAAGGCAAGTGGGTGATGCTAGGGGCTGTTGGCGTTAGACGAGCCCACGCGTTACAGTCTAGCTGCTCATGGGCTCAGCGCTACGGATTGGTCTCCCACTGTACATGTGTAATCAAAGCCAGTACAAAATAAAGCAAGCACACAGTCCAGGCTGCCATCACGCCTTCGTCATTCTTTTGCGTTTGTGCATCTACATCTGTCCCCTTGTGGATATTCATGAGGTGGCAAAGCGTGGCACGAAGTGGCTCCAAAAGGCCCATGACCACTGAGTATCTGGCCGTCCATCCCCATCCGGGTGCTTCTTTACTGGGAGCTTCTTTCCCTCTAGCTATGAAGCAGCTCATACACTGGTGACCATTCTCCCAAAGCTATCAGATGGCTGTAGAAGAACCCCAGAAGTGGTGCCTGGGAGATTTCTGAGCCCTTGCCTTATTCTCTTTGGTATTTACCCAAAAATGCACCCATTTTCAACATCTCCAGGCACGTAGAAAAGGGGCTTTATCGCTTTTCTCTCTCTTCGGGTTTTTCATGTCCTCCTTGCGGGTTTTCTCAAGGTGAACATAACACAGGTGTGAGCCAGCGGGGGGCTGGCAGAGCCCAGGAGGGAGCCACTTGGAGCAGGGCCTGCTGCCTGGGCAAGCCTCTGGCACGCCGCCCAGTCGGCGCCCACCGAGCAGAGGCAAGCGTCTGTGCAGCACGTGGGCTTCTTCCTGGAAAGTGCTCCAGCCTCTGGGATTGCTTCAGTTAACTGGTAATCATCAGTTGCCCACAGGTCGAAGTGCAGTGTTGTCCAAAGCTGTCTGGTATTACCGTAGCCTACCAGCAAGCAGCTTTGAATGCTAGCATTGTGATTGTCATCAGTGTCAAAGCCTGCACTATGCGATTGACTGCCAAACAAAATTTTCAGAACAATCCTAAGAGTTTCTTAATGGCTAAGTTGATGCTTTAGCACCCGCGGTTGTTAGAAATAAAGTTTTGCTACAGGCTCTTTCTGTGTCAGCTTCCCCCAGTCCCCACTCGATCTCTAACTCCGGCACTGAAAATAATGCTGAATATTTGGCCAAGAAGATGGCACTGACTGGACCTGCTGGTGCTTCCTGGCCCCACTTGACGGTGGCTACGCGAGGCTTCCAGGGCCGTCTCTTGGTCTCTGTCCCTGTGAGGCTATGCCTTTACTCAGATGCACACAGTTTCCATTGTGCTGTTGACGGTAACAGACAAGCTACCTGCGAGGAGACCACAGCTGCTGAATGGAAGGATTTTTTTTGGGGGGGGGGCTAGCTTAGGAGGCACTAAGGGAGGTCTGGTAAGCATGAGGATCTGGGGATCGAACCACAGCATCCTGAGCCTGACTGCTTTGCCTAAGCGGGCACTTAAACAACTGAGCTAATGGGCAGCGGCCCACAGCTGCTATACGGAAACAGAACGTTTATTTTAAGGCCAGGTCCCAGCACCGTCAGCCTGTTACTGCCTCACCAGAGAGAAGGGAGCATCATATTCACTGAGGGACAGATCTCAATTTCATCTCATTTTTGTTTCATACTCTGTGATTGTATAAATCACATCCTGATTAGTATTCCTGACATCGAAAATAATCGTTTATTTTTAAGTCACGTATTTTTTATTTAAAGCAAACGTCTAGATTTCCCTAAATAGTTCTATGAAAATTAGATAGGTTCTGTTTTCTACATAAATTCTGCATGAAAGGTGAGTTTAGGGGCTTATTTTTTGCATCTGGGGACTGCAAAGCCTTGGGCTAGGGAAGTGTCAGCCTTGAGAGGGATTTCCCACGAGCCTGCCTGCATTTCGGCCCACCTGTAAGGCTTGCGTCAGTTAGTTGGTCTCCTAAGGCCTTCCACCCTGAAGCCGTAAGATGAGTGTAGAAGCAACTGACTTTGCACCATGGTGAAAATGAGGTCATATATTACCCTAAGCTGAGCATTGCATCTCTGACATGCTGTGCCCCATAAATATGTACAGTTACTATGTTAATTAAAAATAAAAATGTGTTTAGAAAGAAGAAAAGTAATACATTTCTCAGCAAACCGAAGGCTAGAGACTAAAACAGAAAAAAAAAATCAGACCTTATACAAAAATTGACTCAAAATGGATCATGGTCTTAAACGTAAAATATAAAATTTGTTAAAAACAATGGTGAACATCTTCAGGGCCTGTGACTAGATCAAAGTTTATAGCACTGCTATCAAAAATCTCATCTATAAGAATAAAAACTGATATACCACATCAAAAATGAATGATCATAGAGAATTAAAGGACAGACTAGAAGGAGAAATACTTGCAAACTATGCTGACAGAAGATTCTTATGGAGAATATACAAGGAACTTGTTAAACACAACATAAAAAACCAGTCCGATGAGAAAGTGGGCAAATGATCTGTGCAGACATGTCACTGAAGCTCTACAAATAGCAAATAAGCACATGAAACCAGCATCATAAATTGTTAGAGAAACACGCACTAGTACCGGAAGGAAGCATCGCTGTACCTATGAGAAGGACTAAAATAAAAGGTAGCCATAATAGCAAATTCTGGCAAGAATTTTTAAAAACATGGGGGCCTGCCCCTTAGCTCAGCTCTTTAAGTGGCTGCTTCAACACAGCAGTCAGGCTCAGGTTGCTGTGGTTCGATCCCCACAACTCACCCAGAAAAACCTGCCCTGAAGGCATTCAGAGCAAAAAAAAAAAAAAAAGAATTTTTAAAAACTTGATGACTCACATTTGCTGGTGGAAATATAAAATAGTACAGCTACTCTGGACAGTAGTTTGACAGTTACTTTTCAAAATAAAAATAAAAATGAACTGGGTGTTGGGGCCGGGGATATGGTTCAGCAGAATAAGCGCTTCCCTGGCAAGTGCAAGGGCCTGAGTTCAATCCCCGGTTCCGCAAAAAAAAAAAAAGAACTGGGTGTATATCTGAGTACAAAGGCCCATATTCAGTCTTCCATGCCACCAAAATATAAATAATTAAAAAGAAATAAATAAAGCCGACTGCAAGTGTCTGTGGCATGACCCAGACCTGTCCTTCCCAGGCACTGTCCCAGATCACTTACATCTGCAGAGACTCGTACATGATGCTCAAAACAACTTTCTTGCCAGCCAGCAGCCCCAACTGGAAACTCCTCAGATGCCCTTCAGAGTGAAGGTGATCAGACAAACTATGGACAGCCTTAGCCTGGACTAACGGTAAAAAGGAACATGTTGTCAGTGCGTAAACAACTTGGATGAACTTCAGGAAGCTGCACTGAATAGAAAAAGCGAATTTCAAAAACACGTATGCTGCGTAGTTCCATTTTCATGGTACTCGCAACATAACTATCAAGAGGGATGGCTCTGGTGGCCAGGAGTTAGGACTGAGGGAGACAGATTGCAGCCGTGGCCACCAAGCACGATGCATGTGGCTGAGTGGCATGGGCCTTACACTCTTTGTGAACACAACAGGTCGTGTAGCAGGCGACACCTGAAGAGCTCCACGAACTGTGCCAGTGTCGACGTCTGGTTTTGTGCTGTGCACTAGTCCTGCAAATGTATCGTGAGGGAGACTGCCCGAGGTGCACAAGATTTCTGTCTCAGTTGCTCTTCTCTCATTGCTGGACAAATACCCGACACTCAAAATTAGGGAAGGAAAGGTTTATTAGCTTACAGTTACTGGAGGTTTCGGTCCATGCTCAGCTGGCTCCAACGCAGAGCGGCACATGGGAAAGGGAAGCCTTTCATGGCGGCAGCAGAGAGCAAGAGCGCAAAGGGAGCAACAGCAGCTGCCAGCCTCTCTCCCTCCTTACACTGTAATGCAGGCTACCTGCCCACAATCATCAATCACAAACTCCAGAAGCCGCCCCAGGACTGCAGGAGGCTTTGGGGGAACAACTAGACACAAGCCATAACAATTTCCCTGTGCATTCTTCAATACATGTGAATCTATATTTTGAAATGAAGAGTTTTTGGTGTTTTCTAATAAGGCCTTCCACCTTGGATCATGCCTGAGCATTTAACATCTGCAGTGTAGTTAGTGCTCAGGAGAGGTCTGCTAGGGACTGCTGCTGTGGCTAGTAAGTGGAAGAACATGTCTCAGAAGAGAGCTCAGGCTAGAAGTCAGCCCAAAATAGCAAACGCTCCAGTCTCCGGCTCATCAGGCTCCCCCTGCCTGTGCAGTGCAGTGCACGTGAGGTGCTAAGTGAATGTGGTGGCCGGTGAGTCGCTTTGAAGATGCCATGAAGAAGGGAGCTGGGAAAATGGAGCAAAGGGGGGCTGTAGCAACGCCCGGGGTGGGACATAGATGAAAGTGGTTAAGTGGTGATTTGGCTGGACTTCCTACAAGGGCGAGGAGCGGGAGCAGGTGAGCCAAGAAGATGCTGGAATTCAACCTGAATGTGTCTCCCAAAGGCAACTGTCCCAAGTCCTCGTTAGTCTTTACTGCATTGTGCTTCCCAAAACAGCCCGCGGCGCAGTGGTCAGTGCCCGGCGGAGCTGTCCTGTGCTGCCGCATTCTCTGCTTACTACTTGTGGCCCTGTTGCATCCAAACATTTCTTCAGCCAAAACAAATGCCCATGACTGGACTTGCCCTGCCATTAGTGGGATTACTGCAGGTCCAGCCTGGCTACTGGACGAGCAGTAGCCCAGGTTGCAGGACCGAGGAGGTGGCCTCTGGGCACGGGATCCCCAGGCCCTCACCAGAAGGTCTGCGGTGACGCTGCTCTACACTGATCACCTGGTTTCTACCGAGCATCCTCAGAGCCCCACTGTGAGTCCAAGCCTACTTTTTTGCCCCATGGTAAGATTCCTACCTATTTGAACATCTTCTTCCTTGCAAAGCTCTAGTCCTACCTGCAGTAACTAATAATCCCACGACCTCTGTTTTCTGAATATCTGTAAGGTTCCAGCACAGTAGCAGGCAAAATATGGAATTTAATGGTATGTACTGTTATAAGTCCCCTTTGCTCAAGGAGCTTATCATCCAGCCAAGTGGTGAGTGGTGGACTCGCATGTGCACACACTCAGAAGTGCTGCGGAACGCTAATTCTGGCTGAGACAGAAGTTCAAAGAAGAAAAGCCCACTGTGCTTGCATTTCCACAAATAGGAGGAAATGGTGGCCCCGTCAGTGTGCACTTCTATGTTGCCTGGGAGGAAAATGATTACAGAAGCGGTAACTCACCACGACCAAAAGCCAGAAGGAACATGGCATTCTGCCGAGTAGAGCTCTTGCCTCTGGCCTCACCACAGATGAGAATACCGGATCATTAGAAAAAGTAAGATCGGATTTAACTTATTTACTGTGCATGTACCACCACCATGGTAGGCACTGCAGAAGGAGGTGAGGTGGAACAGGCATGGCCTCGCCCTCAGCTTGGTGCTTGCTTTGGAAACAGAGACAGAGTGGACAGAGCTGAGGAACGAGCTGCAGAGCAATGGGGGGGGGAGTGCAGAGGCAGCCAGTGACGCCGGGGGGGCCCCGCAGTGCAGGGCTCGGCTGTGCTAGGAGGGATTCCTCCCAACCTTAGCTAGGAGGTGAGGAGCAGATCAAGCAGTGGGACTGATCAAGCCCAGTCCATACGTGTTCAACAGAAAATCTCTTACATTTGGCATTTGTGCCCCATTGTTTTCCTCAAGTTACTTACATGTGCGTTAATATTATTAAATATTTAAAGTGAGTTACACTATGCTCATTTGCTTCCTGGTAACTAATATCAAAAGAACACTAAATTCTCAAACCCAGTAGCAAATCTGGCCTCTTTTTCTGCATCTCTAGATACTGTGTCAAGGTCACAAAGGCACTGAGACGGTACAGATAAAATCTCTAGGCTCAGAAGTTAGAATGGGGGGACTGAGGAGACAGCTGAGTGGCCTAAGCACCTACCTGGCAAGCGCGAGGTCCTGAGTTCAATCCCCAGTACCAAAAAAAAACAGTTAGAATGTGAAGAATCAATATGTATATCGATAAAGTTATAATTTTATATTCAGAAGCCCATAAATATGAAAACTTACTACTTTTCAAAATCACTGCATTACATTATACTCAATTTGTAGTCTTTTGATGTCAAGGCTTCTTTCAATCTCTTATATCTATGAAAGGTTTTTTTTTTTGCGGAACCGGGGATTGAACTCAGGCTGTTGTGCTGAGCCATCTCCCCGGCCCCTATGAAAGTTTTTAAAGAACAAAATAGCAAGAAATATAGATAATATTATCAAAAACTAAATGACCCTTGAATTTTGTCAGTTTCATGATACACTTCAAATAAGAAGTTCCCTTTGCTTATTGAATTTTTCTAAATGCTGAATTTATATTTTAGACTTAATCATATTCTTCATATTTTTAGTAGTCTTTGTTACCTTCTCTCCAAACAGATATACATGCTAAGTCCAGGGTCAATAATTATAAAATATTACAGCTAAAGTGATGAATAGACCACAGGTAGTTCACTTAAACATGTCCTTAAATATAACACTTAATTTTAAGTGGTCTAACTGCCACCTACATCATATGTCGAGTTAATTTTATGATACTGATATTCTGAAATGTGAGCTCCATAAGGACAAAGGTTTCAGTTGAGTGGGTCACACCCAGGTCCTTAGAATCTAGGAGAATGGCATATGGTAAGGATGTGATTGGTATCATCAGACAAATATTGTTAAGTAAATGCATTATCTTTATTTTAAAAACTTGCTGACCAGTCACCAGTTGACACTTCGAGCCCAGGGTTCATTTCAGATTACTGTTTCCCTGATACCAAGAAACAGCAATGACCAAGTGTCAGAAATTAATTGAAGACGGGTCCAAATAAACCACAGAGTGTCCTGGCCACAAAGGTCAGTGGAGCTCCTGGGCCCGCTGTCCTACCTCCAGCCGGGCTTTCCACTCCTGATGCAAGTCAGCTTCACACACAGAACAGCACGAACTTGCACTGTTGCTGGAATCTGGGCCTTGCAAGCGTCCAAACAAGTGCCTCCGTGAGCTTCACCAGACAGAAGTAGCCATAAGGCATCGTGGCAGTGGTGGCTGAGTAAATGCTGTGGTGGAGGGACAGAAGGCGTGACCAGGGCCTCTACTTATTCTACTCTCTGATCTAGCTTGTGTACCAAATGAACACAAATAAACTCACAGCAGTTAATTGGCAACTATTTTCTGGTTTCCACTGGAATTCAGAGCTTATGCATGGTTCCTAATCTCTCTACTGGATTTGCAGTCTTTGCCTCTGGCCACCCTACAGGTGGCCACCCTGCAAGGAAAAGTCGACTCTCTCCTCCAGCTCTTAAGGGAGCTCTGGATTCCCACTGTCTGTGTTTAGATCACAGCTCTGCTGGTCCTGTGGTCTTGGACAAACTGCCACCACCTTTGAGCCTCTGGGGCCTCATGAAGCAAAGGGGGCAGACATAGAAACACCTACTCTTGTGAGGACTCCATGAGGTTGTACATGGAGCTTTCTGCAAATATGACCTGCTCTTACTGTAATAATATTCCTAGTGAAAACATCTTTGTGTGGCCAGTGGCAAAGAACTGCTAACAGATTGTTTCTGGCTGGAATATCAGACTTGTTCATCAGCAGTTGTGAGAATCGCTTGATGGTACAATAAAATACATTAGCAACATCTGGATTTTTTTCTAGAAGGTGAGCAATGGCAGGGCTAGATGGTTGTTAATTCCCAAATGAAATGAATTAACATGGGCACATACAGAAGCAGCCCCAGGCCCCTTCCTCCTTCTCTCTGGCTCTATTTACAGAGTGGGGATTAGTGCCTTCTACACACCTATTTAATAAGAAAGATTAAATAATACTTTTAGAAATGGACTTAAAGAATCGCTGTGCTATTAATTTAGCCAGTGTAACGGGCTCTGTGGGGCCCGAACGTACTTCCTGTTCGGCCTGAGTAGCTTGACTCGCCTGTGTGCTTGTCTTGTAAGTCCCCGCGGTCGGGGACCACATGCACAGAGGGGAGTCCTGTCCCTTGGGGTCTTACAGCTCCCAGTATCTGGGAGGCAGTCTGGAGGAGCTGGGTGTAGACACGCCTACTGTGGCTTACCAGTTCTGTGTGGGGCCTTTCAAGCACTCCTGTTTAAAGATACGTGCTAAATCCACAATGGAATATATAAGATGCTAATTTGAGATGCAATAAGAACATATTAGGACTTCTATTTTTATCTTTTACTGTATTTATTTTTATTTTAAAAGAGGAAAGATTATTCCGTGATTACCTATGGTTGATAGAACATAAATCAGATAAACAGAGGCTAGATAGGTAGAAAAGAGCTATAAATAGATGACCGACAGATAGATAGATAGATAGATAGATAGATAGATAGATAGATAGATAGATGAAAGAAACAGGATTCACAGGATACGGTAACTTGTTCCGAATGCTCCTGATACTGGTGTACGAGCCATAAAGCTTGGAGACGCTGCTTAGACACAGCTGTGTGGGCTGAACTGTCCAGCGGCGTCCACGTGTGCGTCCTCCCTTTCCTTCACGCCCGCCTTACTTGGCGACTCCGGAATCCTGTTCCCTAGCAATCCTAGCACAAGTCCCAGCGGGCCCTCGGGTCGTCTGCCGTGAACGTCTGCCCGTCCCTGGGGTAAGCTTCGCCAGCTTCTGGAAGGGCCGCGTTTCACTCCCTAGCCAGGCCGTGGATTTCAGCAGAAGCCCAGGGCTCCCAGGCGCTCCCAGGGGACGTGTTCACAGTGTCGCCGTCGTCTTTGTGACAGCCTGGCTTCCTGGATGTTAAAGCCTATAATCCAGAGCATGCCCAGAGAAAGAGAAATGCCACATCAGTTCTGAGAGCATGCCCGCCTGCAGTCCTTCAGAGCCCGAGATTCCCCTCCCCAGCCAGCATCACGCGAAGCCAAAACGTTGGCTAGAAACCGTAATCTCACAGCCAGGGCGGGGCAGGGCGGGGCCTCCCCATCCTGCGGTCCTGCCCTCTGCGCGCACACGCCTGCAGAGGCCTGCTTCGCAGCCTGGCGCTAGGGCAGGAGGCGGCGTCCTCCGCCGGCTGCCCCAGCGCGTCCCGCAAGCCCTCGCCGGGAGCTCGCCTGCTTCCCTGAGCCGTGTCCCCCACGCGGGGCCTGCCGGGGCCTTTGCGTCCCGTAATCTGCGGCCTCCTCCCTGGCTCCTCCCGTGGACGATGAGGAGGAGCAAGCTAATGTGTCTGCCACGCGGCAGGCCTAGCGCAAGAGCTCGCGAGCAGCATTGCACGTAACTGTCGCGGCCGTGCTGGAAAGAGAACCCACTTTATCCTCCATTTCACAGATGAGGGAACTAAAGCATGTACCAGCTCATTTGCTCAAGATCAAAAAAGTGACAAGAAAACAAACCCGAGGAGCTGGCTCTGCATTCCGCGTGGCTCCACTCATCCTACTTCATTTGCCCTCTGCGCGTCCGGGAGTCCTGCGTGGCTCCTGCCGCTGCGCCCTCCTTCTGCTGCGCCTTTGCCTTCCCCAGTACTTGGTGATGCTGCAGGACTTAAAGCTCAGAAGGCTTTCCTCCCGTGTCGCGTTCTTGTGCCAGCGCCCTACAGTGAGGGCAGTAATTGTGGACCGCAAACATGTACTGATACAGATCCAAAACTGCACACCGCAATGCAAGTGTGGCTCTTCCTACCCTTTCTCTCCATCCTGCTATCTCGGTGAAGCAAGATTTTGGAGCGGCTGCTCCCACAGCCTGGGCCTCCCACGCCAAACGTCCTTCCTCTGAGAGGTCCCAGTGTTCCTGAAGGCGGCTGGGCAGCGATTACCTCGCAAGCAGAGGTGATTTGAACCTACAGCTCAGTATTTCTTCCTTGAGGAACGCGCTCACTCTATCTTCCTTTTGTGATTAGGAAGAGAGATGGGTCTCTAAGAGGCGCCAGGTATTATTTTTCCCTTTTAGGTTTTATGTCGGGGGTGTTGCGTCTTTTATCATATCTTCCCCTACAGTCCTTGAACTATATTCTTCTTTAATCAGAAACATGTTAAATGCTTTTAGGTATTATTAAAAAATGTGTTGAGAGAAAAGGGAAATGTTATTTCACATTTCCACCTAACTTTTAAATGAAGACAATCAACCAGATCATCCATCATCCAACCTTCCTAAATTCTAAGACCCTCAAATTAACATCAGTTCGCCAGGTGTGGTGGTGGTGTGAGTCTTGAGGCCATGCTGGACTACATAAGCGAGTTCAAGGCAAGCTTACATTCACAAGGAGACCTGTTTCAGGAAAAGAGGCAAAATTAATGTCCATTAAATGGATTAATAATTTAAATCACAGGCCTATTTGGTTTAGATCATATTTATGACAAAATAGTATTTTTTAGCTTTATCTTCCTGGATTTTGTGGTCCTTGTGGGACTTTGGCATAGTTCATTTAAGGACGTTTAACAAAACTTGGTAGAAAGTTGTGATGAAAGAAGTTAGTGGTATTTTGCTGAACATTTCTAACAGAATGCTTGTCTTTCCTCTGTGTCTGGTGCCAAATCTGTGGCCAGGAAAATCACCCTCTATTTTCACACTTGGCTTTTTTGGCCGGTGAGACCGCCATGGTGATGCATTTGATGCGTGATTCCCAGGTATCACTCGCTATGCAGAGAGGACTTTTGCGTGCTTGGGTCCTCGTGCTGAGTGACCCTGAGGGGTCACGGCTGTGTGACATACAGCGGCTTTTGATGCACGGAGGTCTAGGACTGAGAGCCTGTTTGTTTGGTAAAGCTCTGTACATGGTTACACCAAAAGTACAGTTGAGGTTCCACAAAATCAGCTCTCAGCCAGTGGCTTTCCCAGGTGAAAGGAAACGAGACAAAGGATTTGAGGACTATTTGAATCACTAAAACTTGCTTCCAGATGGTCTGTATTTTTATCCAGGGGAAAAAATGGAGCACTTTCTAAACCGTTATCAGATCAGTAGTGGAATTCCTATGTGGAGTCGGGATTTCCTCCAGGAAGGACCACAGATAGCGCTGGCATCGTTCCAGTTGCCCAATTAGACAGAACTAGCGTATGACTGACTTGGGAATGGAATAAAATGAGAGACTTGCTAAAGGCTTTCCTGTACAGATGTGCGCTGCATACCCTGGCGGGGGAAGCCCGCCAGCACGGTAGGGGCAGGGGCATGGGTCTGCTCTGGTCTGCCAAGGCCCCCTAGCCCCCAGAACTCTAAGAATGCTTTCGCTAATCCTCGAGAATTGCTTTGCATGCTACAGAACTGCTTAACAAATTGTTCTTGTCTCTGACAAGAACAGTTAGCCTTCAAACTGACTATCAAGAATTGGGCTTTCATATTAATAGAGCTCAACTTAGTAATATTTTAGTGTATTGTGATGCACCAAGTAATAATAGATGGTTTTAAAATTGGATGGTATACTGATAAGCATGATTAATTGATTAATTTAAAAGATTAAAAATTAAAACATGTAAGAATGCCAATATTAATCATTAAAATTGCCCTGGTCTCTTTCTGAAGAAATTGTCTTCTGTAATATCCAGTAGAATAAGCTCACAGGTGTTCACTGGTCCTGAAAATAAATTCATGACTCCAAGGCCAGCCTCAGACCTACCGGCCACGCACATTAAGACTGTTTCTTTGTTATCATCCCGTGTTGCTTCCAGTGTAATTAAAACCCTTTTAAAATTGAATTCTGAACATAAGCAGCAGCAGATTGCGGGGATGCAGGCTGCTTCAGGATGCAGTTAGAGCAAGCCCGAGCCAGGTGGGCCTCAGGAACTGCTGGCGGACGTGGCGAGCCCTTGTCGCCGTGTGTCCCACGGGGCTGCATGAAGGGCAGTTCTGAATGGCCCCCGCTGCCATCTGTGCATCTGCCAATTCACAGGCTGTATCCTGATGGATATTCGTGGCTGCAAATCAGCTTGAAGGAAAGCTAATGCTGTGAACTTCGGGTGACACTGAACAGTGGGAAATTCTGTAAGGAATTTCAGACCTTTCTCTGTACTTTGTATCTTTGTAGAATCCATGTGCGAAGTATTTTCCTTCCAGTTACTATGTTTTATGATCCTCCTAGCTGGAGGGAAAAAAAAAGTAGGCAATGGGGAGGTATTCCGTCTTTCTTGCAGACCACAAGACAGGCTTGAGTGTTCTCTTCTTTTCCTAAAATAGCTTCTTTAAGTATTTCTTTAATTCAAGCTCTCAGTTGGTGATTATTTTTGCTCTGCTGGAGCCTCCCCTTCTGGGATTCATCCTGTTCCTGCATGCTCGGTGGTGTCACTGGACTGTCACCACCAGCTCATAATTATTTGTTTCCCATTTAGCCCACAAGGTTCAGACTTGCTCCCTGGCGGAGCTCAGGACCTGGGAAATTTCCCTGGAGGGTGGTTCTGAGGAACGTGGGGTCATTTGCTGAGCTGTGTGGTGTGCAGGGAGAGAAAATGAATGCACCTGCACCCGCACCTGCACCTGCCGAGGAAAAGCCGGCTTGGGGGCTCCTTTCAGAGCAGAAAAAATCGAAGGACTGTTTCTGGCCCACTCCAGCTTTGCCAAACGTGTTCTGGGAACTAGGGTGTCAAAGGATAGTTCTTATTAGTACTTTTTACAGAAGTCATGGGCAAGTAGGAGGGAAGGAGGGAGGGAGCCCTAAATCAGGAGCTGAAGGTAAACTTAGCGATGCCCATGGGCTGTGCTCAGAAACGCCCTTCTGTTTGTCCAGTATGCAAAGGTTTTCCACAAGCTGATAAAAATATTTAGAAATAGAAGGGAAAGTGTATTATAGTTATTTCAAAGTAAAAAAGTACACATGTACAAAAATGAGTACTATTAGCATAATTGAATGTTTAATATCAACAAAAAAAACCCTCAGTATTAAATTTACCCTGTGTAAAACTTTTATTTTCTGTGAAAACAAACTGTGGATTCAATTTCCTCACTTTCCAAGATTTTAAGGATGATAATTGTAAATGAAAGCCTGTACTTTAAAATTCAAAATGAAAATTCTTTACATGGAAATGTATATTTTATGTGGTACATAGGAGCATCTTAGCATGCTTCGTATGGCATGTATGGTAGGACCTAAAAAGAGCCTGCAGCTCTGAAGGTTCTTGAACAGCTCTGCACCTGTCATCCCTTTCCACGAGGTTGTTCCTGCAGATGCATTTCTCTTCAGCCAAGAACAGAGTACAAGACGGGGACAGAAGTTCTGGCTTTCTGGTCTGTAAGGACCCATAGATTAGGTGAAATGATTAAAGTAGTAGTCCAAATATGAGGACATTCACAGGCCCTTGTATATCCCTAGAGAGGTTTCCGATGATGCCCCGATTCTGTGAAAGAAAGGGGAGTTCTCTTTGAGTTGGGAACGCAGAGCCATCAGGTTTGATCTTGCTGCTAGAATCCCAGGGCACTGTCGGCAGATAAGCAGACCTTTGGTGCCCTTGTGTTCTAACAAGCCTTCCCAAACCAGGCAGTGATTTCCACTTTTTAGAACAGGCAATTTGAAATGTTGGGAACAGGAGAAAAGGAAGATTTGGGGCTGGGGCAATAGCTCAGAGGTCTAACTAAGTGCCAGCCTGGCAAGTGCAAGGACCCAAGTTTGATCCCTGATACCACATGCCATGCCAGCCCTGGAACCCCAGACATGCTGTGCCATGCTGTGCTGGCCACTGAAACCAGGCATGGTGGTACATGCCTGTAATCCCAGCACTGGGGAGGCTGAGTCAGGAGGACCACTGCGAGTCCAGGCTGCAAATGGAGACCCTGTACCAAATAAGTAAATTTTTTTTTAAAATTGGAAAGGAAGTTTTTCTCCATTTCATGTGTGATGATGCTGGTCTTGCTATTCAGTGGGCCAACTTGCTCAGTTTTCATTCTATTCTTCACTGGGGGTTTCCTTTTAATGCAGTCCTCCCAACAGTAACCACTAGCACAAACAATTATTGCAGAATTCTTTCCTTAAATATGCCAAAGTATTACTGATTATTTTTATGAAGTATGATAATGTTTTTAAAATATGTTTTCCCTTAACAGTGCATTTTGACTATGTTCAGTTTCCGTAACCATGAGTGGCCCTTTTCCACGCTGCTGACTACCTGGTGACCCCTGCCTGCCTGGGCCGTAGCTAATTTTACTAACCTCTTTGCTGGGCACCTCAGTTGACTGTTTGACTTTGACTTTTCAGGACAATGGATCATGTGCCTAAGTAAACCATTGTAGATTGACTAGAAATACATTTGGCAAAATAATCCAATATAGTCCAGTAGTCCATAATAGTAGTGGGTTATCCGTAGGACTGGCAATGTCAGAAGTTGTTGACTTGAGCCTTTTATAGGTCAGCATATTAATATGACTTTACTTTTTATATCTCATTTTTATACTTTTCTACTGGATGGTTAAGACCAAGATAAAGTAAGACCTATAAACAAGAAATGTAACTTTTGTATCTGACAAGGTCAGTCAGGTCCCCTCAGGACTTAGCCTTAAACCCTGTAAAGTAGTTTGTAGATCCTTTGTCGGTGTCAGCCATGTGGATGAGTCACGGCCATTGCTTGACCAATTTGCTCTCTGCGAAAGCCTGAGAGAATGTTATTTTGCTGAATTCATGCACTTACAGTATTTAAATGGCAATGGAATACCCATCTCTGACAAAACTAAACGAAAAAAGGGGATATAAAGGAAGGACTACTTTGTATCTGTATATACAAAATAGAATAGATATACAGCTACTTTCTCTTAATTCAATGAGAAGAAAGATTTGTACTAATAGTGCTTGGACAGGATATCATGTCTGCATCTATGAAGACAACAATATGCGGTGTATTAATTATTGAAACTGTCCTACTAATTGGGTTTGAAACTGTCCCATTGCTATTTGTTTCTCAATAAAATTAATAAAAAATTTAAAAAAGAAATACATTTTGGCCTGACTTGCCCCAGAAGCAGGAAAGACTCGATCTTCCTCATTGCTCGCGCCTGTCCTGTCAGCCCTCCGTGCAGTCTGCCACTTACTTATGACTTCTGTTTCCTGTCTTTGTCTTTTCCTCTCATGCAGTCGTCTACAGACAGGGACAAGGATGAGCCAGCCCTACCGGTAGGAGGCAGTGCTGCTGCCGCTGCTGCCTGTGCCTGTGCCTGGGGACTGCGGGGTGGGAGGGGCGGGCTCAGCGGACGCCTTCTCCCTGGCAACGTGCGTGGGGCTCAGCCCCTGGCTGGGGTGTGCCCCGCCTACAGCGAGCAGTTCCTGAGTCCTGACATGCGCTGACTGCTCGTTCTGGTCCTAGAGTGCCAAAGTTTGAGTTCGCTCTTCCACTGAGCAAAGACTATTATAGGACTTGAAAGAGTCAGAAATTTCCAAATTACATTCCAAGGGATGTTGAGCTGGTATCTGGGGACAAGGTGGAACGTAATGCTTGGTAACTTCGTTGATCTGCATGCACTCATCTTTCCATTGAAAATTTCTTTTGGACCCATCAAAAGAAATGTTGCATGATTCAATATATACACAAATGTCTGAAAAAATGCTTTAGGTTCTTCTGTAGATGTAATCTGCTTTTGAAGGAGACACCCATAGCACTGCTCTTCCACTTCCCCAGAATAAGGACCGTGGGAACAGCGGCTAAGTTAGTAACAAAGAGCACGTCTCGGCTTCCTATCCCGCCAACACACCCATTGCAGGCTGTGCAGCGTGGCAAGGAAAGGAACTGAGTTTTGTGTTCAGCCACCAGTGATGGTATTTCTGGTCTTGTCAGGTTTCCCAACCTTGCCTCGAAAATATGTGAACCTTAGTAATTTGAATCCACTAGAACTAAATAACACAATGCATTTAAAAAATTATAGACTTTTAATTCTAAAAAGACTAATAGTAATGAAGACATAACCTGATCCTTCCTCATGCAATACTCAGAGCAAAGAAATAAGGAGTCCCTTAAGGGTGCACAGGACACACCAGACACACTACCAGACTGTGGGGAAAACCCTCAATCTCTCCCGCTGAGGAGCCCGGACTCTCCCGCAACACAGAGGCATCAGCAGTCCCCTCTGATTCTTCTCTCAACCCTGTTGGGTTGAGAATATAATTTTAATAGACCATCAATTAAATAAAATTGGACCGGGGAGATAGCTCACTGGAATAAGTGCTTGCCTGGCAAGTGCAAGGTCCTGAGATCGATCCCTGGTACCACAAAAATATAAAATAAAATATAAAATAAAATAAAATAAAATAAAATAATAAAATTCACATGGAAGAAGGTCCAATTTTTCCAAATATCTCATAATGAGAATTTACTCATATTTCAGGATAGCCATGGATTTCATGTTTGCACCAAAGGTTTGGACCATGATAATTAATATTTTTTAAGTAAAGAGCAATAGTTTGACCTTTAAAATAAGGTTAATAAAAAATAAATAAATAAAATAAGGTTAATAATTTGAAGGCACTGCCCAAGTTAATCGAGTTAATCATATTCTTTAGTGTAGACATAATGGTCTAATGGGTGCCTAGAAAGTCTCAGGATGAATCCTAGAGTGTAGCACTTTGAAAGTATGTTTAGTGATTGGGTCTCTAAGGGGATTTTTGTTCAGAGCCCCTTTCAGCTTTAAGATATCAAATATTTGGGGAAATCCACCAATGTAGACAGTTGGAAGTCTTAGAGGAAAATAGCATTTTATTTTTACCTTAGAGGAAAATAGCATTTTATTTCATATGAAGCTTTTCAACTAAATTTCAATAAGTTGTGCATCACACCCCTGCTCACCTTAGATCATCTGAAAAGCTTGGCAGCCTCTAAGGATCTTGCCCTGTGACAAGCAGCGCAAGACCAGCAGAGAAGAAAGGAATTTCTACTTAGGATGAAAATCTGTTGAAATACAGTGGGTGTGGGATGGAGCTTCTTTTAAGACTGCTTTTAAAAATGGAAGAGTTGGGGGCAACTTTTTCCTCAGAAGTGGGCTCCTCACATTTCAGTTCCACTTATTTGGGCAAAAGATGGTAGCCCGTGCCCTCTCTACCGTTCACGACCCGAAGCTCCGTTTCTCCCGACGTCGCTTACACGGACCATAGTGCTCCCGAGGCGGCGATGTGGTTCTGCCGGAGAGGGGCGCGGCGCTCCCCTGGGAAGCCGAGGAAGCAGTGGTGCTCTCATTTGCTTTCTCTACTTCCTAAAAATGTTCTAGGTGCTTGTACTTTACTGTGTCTATAAAATATGAGTACTGGTAAAGGTACAAATATGCACACTCAAACATTGTGCTAACAGGCGTCTCATTCAGAAAACTCAGCGAATACCCCTAGTTTAGTAAGAGACTTGTAGAAAAGCAAATCTGAAACCCATGGTTCTGTTATTCTCCTTTCGTCTGCGTGACACCTCATTTGACTTCTCTGGAACCTCCTCATCCACCTAAAGTTTGGAGAATGAGCTGAACAGTGCGAAGCATGCAGCACATTGCCTGGTATTCACTAAGCTCTAAAACAATGATTGGAAGCAGTAGATTCACGTGGCAAGAAAGGTCATAAGAAAGCCACTTCCTCTGGAAGCCTGAAATGCGCTTGAAAATCTTTGGCTCGGAAGTGGATGCCTGTGTGTCAGCGATGAGTGGCTGCCAGGCAGGGCGAGAAGCTTATCAGTAACGCTCTCTGCTGGAAAGTAACAGCCTCTTTGCTTTCTCCACTCAGGCGAAGCCCCGCCTGCAGCGGGGCGGAAGTTCTGCCTCCCTGCACAACAGCCTCATGAGAAACAGCATCTTCCAGCTGATGATTCACACCCTCGACCCGCTCGCTGAAGGTAAACATCAGGCTCCGGTTAGGAGCTTGTTCTGGGGAAGCAGTGACAGAGGCTTTGCTGTGGCACAAGCCTCTAGCCTCCTCCTGGTTAGCATCTGCCAGAGGAAGCCCTGACCACGCGTGCTGCTTTATCTGTCACAGCTCAGTTCGTGAGGGGTGGTTTGGTACCAGGAGTAGGGTGTGAGGCCCTGTGCTGAGTCTGTCTTTGATGCCTCTGGTACAAATGGAGTTTATTATGAGGCAGAGAATGGAAAGGTTTCCCTCCCATCCACCTAGAGTAACAGTTTTCCTTTATCGTCCTGTCCAAGTTTCAAAACAAAATTGTGTGTGAAGAGAAACTGCACTCCTCAAAAAGAAGAAAAAGTACCCCATGATCTAAGAGGACCTCGATTAGCTTGGGGGTGATGTTCCAAGCAGTACTTTGGATCCTGCAGATCCTTTGTCATTTGGGCAGGGGGAGAGGAGAGCACCCAGACAGCCAGATAATCCTAAAACAGTTGCTCAGCAGTCGCTGGAGACCAGAAGGCTTGCTTCAGGTCCTGGGGTAATCTCAGGAGTCACCACCCCAGTATTATTTCCTTTCAGTTTTCTTGGTCACATGGAAAATATATCATGTTTCTTCAACTGTATAAGTATTCTAAAAGTTAGTTTTCCCAGTAGTTAGACATCTGACATATCAGATCAACATCAGACCTTGCCACTAGCGTGGGGTTCGCATGTAACCAAGCCTGACTCCCTTCACCCCTGGGCAGTGTTGTTGGGCCTGATACTGTATGGAAGCTAGCAGGGAGCATAGGAAGAGTGCGGCCTGAGAACAGGTGTGTGCGACAGAACAGCACACAAGATCTGACTTTGGCTGATTTGCTGTACCTTTGGTAGAACAGTCCATATGCTCATACACCATTAAGAATCCGGGTCCCAAGAACAGTTCCCCAGGTCCTGTCTGCCCGCACTGGACACACACCCCTTACCCAGAATACCACAGGGTCACCTCTTGCTGCACAGCAGAGGCATTTGGTCATGAGCCATCTCCCTGTTCCCCCAGAGAGCTGGGTAGCTGATGTGGCATGACACAAGGATCCGGGTTCTGTTCACTAGAGGTGACCCTTCCAGGGAAAGCCTAGCTGCCGTTACTCAGACTCCTCCAGAGGCTCACTGACAAGAGCATTAGACCTGCTCACGAGTGTTCTTTCCTTTTCCACGGTGAACACCCCAGAAACAGGAGTGAGGGCATCTTAAGCAGACTACTGTCCCTCCCTCCTCCTGGCCATGGAGAGGTCAGGTGACTTCGGGGAAGCTAGGCTTCCCCCAGAACCTGGTGCTCCATCAGTGTAATGCTCTGTTGCGCATTCTGCAGCTGATAAGGCATTTGCACAGCTGTGAGATTACTCATCACAGGAACACTTCATAGCTGACATTTCTCTCTGTTCATAAAGCATTGTGCCACCAGCACAGATCTCCCCAGCGCCCGCTTCTCTCACCGGCCCGCACATCCTCCCAGGCTGCCATCACCGCTCCCCACCGGGCTTCTGCTCTGGTCCTCCACGTCTTCTGTTGCCTCTGTTGCCTCTGCACATTGCCCACACTGAAACACAAGTAATCTTCTTTACAGAGTAAATCGAGCTGTGTCACTCTTGCTTATAACCTTAGTGGTTTACCAGGCCTCTTAGGGAAATTACGAAGCCCTCAGCAGAGTCGCCATGATTTATTCTTGCTCCAGGCTCACACTAGCCACGAGGGTCTCTCTGTCTCCAGACAGATACCTCTTCTCAGCTCGGGCCTTTGCTGCAGCTGGTTCTGCTGCCAGAACCCTTCCTTCTTTGCCGCCTCCATTTCTCCCAGGTTCGCTCCTTGCCTTTCTTCAGCATGGAGCCTGAGGAAACTTCCAAGTGATCCAGTCTAAGTCAGGATCTCAAGCACACCTTGCGAGACACCATGAGATACAGTTGGTGAGCTTGCTGTGGTCTTCTGCCGGGAAGTACTGCATGTCCTGAGAGCTGGGACTCTTTTGTTCACGTTTCCCCAAAGCTTCGCAGCGCACTTGACACAGAGGAGCTGCGAAGGCTCTGAAGATTAACCGACTTGTCACAGTCATAGAACCTGATGTCCACGGTCCTGAAGTCCCCTAACACTGTGCAGATTTAGGATTGCATGTGAATCATATCTCGGTTATTTTGAGCCACGGATTCTCTACCCTGTTGTTCGTATAAATCATGTGAGAGGCGAAAGGGGCAATTTTATTGGTTCTAACTCAATTCTGAGTGAGTGACCGAGTACATTTGCTTTTGGCAAGGTAGCTTTCTGTAGCAAAAAGAGTTAAGGTGCCAGATCCAGACTCTGGTCCAGGCAGGCCTCACTTCTGCATTAGCTGTGTGGTCGCATGCAATTTACTACACCTCTCTGTAGCCATTTCCTTATCTATAAAATCAAAATGATGTACAATGATACCAGCACTGTAGGGTTTTTATTTTTAAAAAATTATAGATACACAGAAAGCATTTAGCACACTTGCTAGCACATTGTAGGTGCCATATATGTTTGGAATATTTTGCTTCATTATTTTGAAAGTAGTACAATGTACAATATGTGGGTTTTTTTAACTTTTAAATATTCACAAATGTTCAACATCACTGGTCATCCAAAAAATGCAAATTAAATCAAGACTGAGATTCCATCTCACCCCAGCAAGAGTGGCCATCACCAAGATGTCAGCCGATAACAAATGCAGGAAGGGCTGTGGGGAGGGAAGAGGAGCCCTTCTCCACTGCTGGTGGGAGTGCAGACTGGTGCAACCACTGGGAAATCAGTGTGGAGACTCCTCAAAGAACTAGGCTTAGTGGTCCCATTTGACCCAGCTGTTCTCCTTCCGGTGTCTTCCCAGAAGAACTAAAAACACCATTCCACAGTGGTATACGCACCCATGTTTAGACGAGACGGGGCGCGTTCGGGGCGGTATGGCTGTGGACTGACCCGCGTTTAGAGCACCACAGTCTGTACTACCTGAGTCTTGGAAACAACTCCCATGGCCATCAACCAATGAAAGGATGCAGAAGGTATAGAGTATTTTTATATAATGAAATATTCTGCTTCATTATTTTGAAAAGTCATAAAATATACAATATGTGGGTTTCTTAAACTCTTAAGTATTAAAAAGCTGTTCAACATCACTGGTTATTAAAGAAATGCAAATTAAAGCAACCTTGATATTGCATCTCGCTCCAGAAAGAATGGCTGTCGTCAGGACATTAAGCACAAAGTAGAATGAATTGGAGACTTTTCTAGGGAATGGAAGCAACTGGATTCAGTACTCTCAAATGAAGCGAATCAGACTCACACGTGCAAGCATCGTGTTGTCTCGCTGGTGTGATAAACTGGAGAGTAAATAAGGTGTTAAGAAAGGGGAAGAAATGGTTAAAAAATAGGGAAGACTAGGGTGGGGAAGAGAGAAAGGAATGAAGGAAAAAGGAAAAATAATTTTTAAAAAAAATTATTATTTATTTACTTGATACAGGGTCTCACTATGCAGTTCAGACTCATAGTGATCCTCCTGTCTCAGCCTCCTCAGCACTGGGATTGCAGGCGAGCACCACCACGCCTGGTTTTGGAGCCAGCTTAGCGTGCCCAGGGTTCTGGGGCAGGTATGTCATGCAGTACCAAGGATTGAACTTGGGTCCTTGTGCCTTCCAGGTAGGTGCTTAGACCACTGAGCTATCTCCCCAGCCCCTTTATATGTATCTAAAATGAGTCAAAAAGCTTAATTTTATTAATTTTTTTTTTAATTTTAGAATTCTCCAGGGAAACTATCTGAGCCTGGAGATTTCTTATGTGGAAAGACTTTAATTGTGAATTCACTTTTTTTTTTTTTTTTTTTTTTTTTTTTTTGGCAGAACCGGGGATTGAACTCAGACCCTTGTGCTTGCCAAGGAAGCACTTATTCCATTGAGCCATCTCCCCGGCCCCAAAAAGCTTAATTTTAAAAAAGATTAATTGAACTGATATGTTGTTGAACTTAATATGTAATGTTTAATAGAAACTGAAAGATCAGAAAAGTAGACATGAACAGATCTTTTTAAAAATCTGACAAAATTGTTAAGAGAGAAAAAAGTGACCTTTCAGAAAAAAATTCTGCTGCAGTTGATCAAATTCATGTTTCATAAGTGATTAGACAGAAGTAGCAATAATTAGAAGAGAGAGCACTTTTAAAAATGTAATCGATGCTCTTTGAAATCAATCTTATTTAAAAGAAGTATATTAAATGTCATGCTGGGAAAATATCATAAGTATGACATATGTCAAAATTTCAGTTAGCAGATTAACAAAGTTTATGCTAATCTTATAGAAAATATGGATTAGAATAACACAAGAATTCAGGCTGGGGAGATAGCTTGGTGGTCTAAGCACCTGGCTAGCAAACACAAGGACCTGGATTTGATCCCTGTTACCACATGCCACGTTGGCCCCAGAATCCTGGGTGTGGTGATGCACATCTGTAATCCCAGCACCGGGAGGCTGAGACAGGAGGATCACTCTGAGTCTGAACTGCATAGGGAGACTCTGTATCAAATAAATAAATAAAAACTCCAAATGGTTTGAATGAACGTACTCAAAATTTAACTGATAACTAAGTGTCCACATAAAGGAAAATTATAGCCAGCATACCATAGCTTTATGTACAGTGCTTTCATTTATCAGATAATTACTTCAAATCATGTTACATACTTATTAAATTTCTAGATGAAAAAGTTTTTCAAAGTGTATTGGTCAGCTTTCCCACTGCTGGGACAAAATACCCACCAGCCGCAGTTTGAAGAATGAGAGGCTTATTCTGACTATAATTTTAGAGGGCTTAGTCCAGGGTCAGGCGACTCCACGGTCGGGACGTCGCAGTGAGGAGAAAGAGTGAAGCGAAGCCACTTCCACTGTGATGGCCGGGAAGCAGGAAACGAGAAGAGCATAAGAGGAAGGCGCCGGGAATAGTGCCCAAATTCATTGCCCTGGGCACCCAGTGTAACCTGAAGGGTGCTTGATTAATCTGCCCAACCCATCGGGGTGACCCCCGGGACTAGCCACCACAGAAGGTTATGTGGAGCACACCTCTTCCTCCTCCGTCGGTTTCCCAGTCTTCTTCAGTTCCTCAGTTGTCTTGGTAAGAAACCACTACTATCAATATCTGCTTGGTCCTTCCAGAGTTGTTCTGTCATATGATTCTCTGAGTGTTTGAGTGTGTGTGTGTGTGTGTGTGTGTGTGTGTGTGTGTGCGCGCGCGCGCGCGCGCACCTGCGCCCACAGGTCTCAGTGATCTAAAAGTCTTTTTAGTTCTTTGTTTGGAAGACATCCCTTTCTGGTAGGGCTTGTTTTTGTTTTTGGTTCTGCTTGGCAGGGAGGCTGTGTTTGGTTTCTTTGAGATAAGGACTAGTGAATGCAGATTGTTTCGGAGCTGTGCCCTCGGTGATTTTCCAAAACATCTGCTCCTTGTGGAACTAGGCCGCAAGTAGACTGTTGTGTCCTGCTGGAGCAAGGTGCGCCTGCCGGACGCTGGCCCCTGCTTTCAAGGTGAAGCTGCCCCTGGAAGGATGAGGCCTCAGAGTGAGGGTCTGAGGAATGCCGAGCACCACCATCGGTCTGGCCTTAAGTGACGCCGAAGCCTGGCAAGCCCCTTGGAGCTCTGACGCGGCTCAGGAGCACACAGCCAAAAGCACAGGCTGCTCTGGCATCTTTCTTCCCCAAAACGTTCGCAGTTAATTTCCATTCCAAGAATAGCCAAAAAATCAACCTACAGTTCTCAGAAACAGTCATCTTTTACTTTAGATCTAACCACTTGAAGTCACCTGTCATGCCAAACTGCCCCCTCTGAGGGATGCCCGCTGTGATGGCCTCGTCCCCAAGGTGACCCCACAGTATTCAGCAGCTTCCCTGCTTTACTGAAGGACGGCTCACTGATGTCCCTGGAATCCATCCAGCTAAGCCCTTGGCACTCCAGCAACCAGTCAGGATTCATAGAGGCAAATATTCACTTCATTTGAAAGCATCCTCTAGGCTCAGTGGCTGGTGGAAATACCCGTCCCTGAGTCTCAGCTGTGCCTCGCAGGTGCTTTGGTCTTCTAACACCAGTGCTTGAGCCCTGGCTAAGAGAGGCAGTTTGTCCTCTGAGCTGCAGTCCCAGGATCCAGCAGCACTTGTGTTTTGGTTATCCGTTGACTTGGTACCTAAAACAACCACAGTGTTATTGTTCATGTTTCCAAGGGTCAGGAATTTGAACAGGGACCATCTGGGTGATTCTTCGGCTCCATTTTGTTCAACAGAGGTCATTTTCTGGTGTCCACTGGAAGGTGGGTGGTAGGACTCCAAGCTGGCCTCACTGACAGGTCATTTGCTGGTGTCCACTGGAAGGTGGGTGATAGCGCAGTCCAGGCAGGCCTCACTCCCAAACCTGGCACTTCTGAAGGCACAACAGGTAGCTCGGCTGAGCTGCCTCCCTCTGGCTGTCCTCACTGCCCCACTGCCTTTCCACATAGCCAGATTTCTGACAGCAAAACTTCCAGGAGGCCAGAGCAAAGGTTCAGGCTCCATGCGACCTAGGCTGGGCAGTCCCAGGCAGTCATTTCACAACCATCCCGCAGTCAAGTGGCCACTAAGACCCGCCCCGCCTGGGGGCCAAGACGAGGCTCCAGCCACCGCAGAAGGAAGACCAGCGTGGGACGCCTTGCATCTGACCACTGCTGGCTCTGAGGCGCGCCGTGGACTGACGGCTGTTTGCTGCTGCTTGGTGCGCTCCAGGCAGATGGTGCTGTGCGGAAGGAGCAGCCTTCCTGCCTGCCATGCGGGCTGCGGGCAGCTTTGCCAGAACACAGAATTCTGAGCAGACTGTGGTTCTAGAAAGAAGGCTTCTGTCTGAGTGTGTGGAGAGAAGACTGCTTGCCTCAGAAGAAAGCCCTGGTGAGCTACGGTTACCGTTCTCAAGACCACACTAGGGCTGGCTGAATGGATCCTTCTAATTCATTCACTGTCCTTCATTGCTTTTAGCATTTTCTCTAAACAAACTGTCCTTATACATAGATGTTCATTTTTAAGAACCTAAAGCAAAGATACTAGATGGAGCGCTTTCAGCATGAGAAGAGGCCTCAGCTATCGGCTAGCCTCGTCATCATGCAGTACTATACAGGAGATACTGGCCCACACCAACACGTAATGACACGCCAGCTCCCACAGGCAGGATGCTCACGTGGCCAGGCCCTGCAGGCACTCTGCAGACTGCCTCATCTCACTTTGCCCCTGCCCTGCTCTGTCCTGCAGAGGGCACTGACAAGAACAGAGGCTGCATCTTGCCTCACCAAGCCGACCCAGGGAGGAAATGGCAGAGCCAGGGTCTGAACCGGTCCTGCTGTTCTGGCACTTGTCACCTCAAGCCTGGCTCAGTGTCCTTTGTGGGCCCTGTACAGTCACCAGGCTGAGTCTCAGGAGCACCAGCCCATCCCTAGATGCTTCCCACACTGAGTCCCAGGCAGCAAGACCCGTCCACAGCAGCAGCTGTGCCCACCCCAGGCCCATCCACCCGCAGCAGCCCTGTTCTCCTCGCCACCCACTACGTGCAGTCGCTGTTGGCCAACCAGTCCTGAAGGCCTTAAGGGCTGTACACAGGAAGGAGCCAGTGGGGCGCAGTTAAACTGTGTTCAGTGTCACATAAGAGAATCCCGCTGGCTCACTCATTCTTTAGGGCTTTCTGTGGCCAGTTAGCCAGAGCCCTGTGGTGGCCGTCTGAGGCCTGACGGTCGGGACCCAGCCCCTTCCACTGTCTCCTTCCCTCCAAAGCACGTGTCTCCCCACTGTGTCCTCGTAGGGTGCCAGCTCTTCCACTCTCCACGCTCTCCAGCATCAGGCCTGCATCCAGCTGGAGGAGGGGAGAAGAGAGCGAGAAAACCGTGTCTTCTTTTTTATATATGTTTTGTTTTATTAAGGGTACAAACAAGAACAAATAGTAAAACAAAGGTAGAAACACAGTGACATACATATGGTACAGAATTTCAACACAGGAATAGAAAATTAACAATGGTTATTATATTACTTATTTTCATCATCAAATCTGTTGCTCAGATTAACAGATATAGGTATGCAAAATTAGTCAAATAATGAAACATTAGTGCCTGCTAGCTGTGTCTTCTAATCAGGAAAACGTTAGAGTGCTCAGAAGTCGAGTTCTCCTTACACCACGTGGACCACAGCAGGGAGGTACCACCCCAGTGTCAGGAGGAGCGTGAGCAGGTGCTCTGGGCCACGGAGTCGGGGCCGGCTTGGAATGGAAGGAGGGAGGTGGGTGTGAGAAGAATGGTGCCGGCGCCCAGCCCTGTTCCTGCTGCTACTGAGAAAGGCTGGAAGTGCCTGCTCTGCCAGAGAGGAGAAAATTCCCCTCTCCTCTGGCTTCGGGAAGGAGGAGAATGAGAGTGCCAGGGATAGAGACACTCAGGATGACGACTGGGAAGCAGGAGGGAGGCAGGGAGATGATCAACCCCCCCCCAAGTCCTCTGGTCCTCTGGTTATTGGTCAGTTGAACATGGCACAGTATTTGTGCCTGAGCTGCTGCCAGAGGCCTCAGCAGTTCAGGCCTGGCTCTCGACGCGGTGAGAGGCAGCTCATCCTGCAGATGACTGCTGTCTGTCTGTCTGTCTGTCTGTCTGTCTGTCTGTCTGCCAAAAAAAGGTCTTGCAGAAAGGGTTCCACAGCCTTCTCTGGTTACCAGGCACAGTCACCACAAGAGTGATGCTAAAATGGTATTAATGACTATTAAAAATTCAGAGATAAGCAACAAAGTTACTTCCTTAAGAGTGTATCCTACATTGTAATAACTCTGCCACATAAAAGGTACCACTGGCCAAACGTGTGTGAGCTCCCATGAATATCCTCACCGCACGCTGGTGATCTGACTGGAGAGAGGACTCTTCTGCACCAAGGCTGCTGCCAGCCAGGAGCCTGCCCAGCCCGCGAGCTCGTGGAGAATCAGACACACTAGTCTCCTGCGTGGCTCAAGGAGGTGGGCATTGTTTCCTATTTGGGGGTAAAGAGTAGTGAGGATTGAATCACCAAAGAACACCAGTGCAGTGGCCGGCTCTGGCCCCAGCTCCGTCCTGCACTGACCACATGTCCTTGTGTGATTTGTTGCCCTCTTTGTGCCTCAGCTTCCTCGTCTGTGAAGAGTAATAGTACCTCACTAGGTTGTTTTAATAATGGATGAGCTAACTCATGAAAAGCACATAAAACAAGTCTTGGCTGAGAATAAGTGCCACTTTAATGCTAGCATCATTCAGAAAAGAAGAGAAAAAAAAGGACCTCAAGCTAGAATCCTGCTTACTCCAGACAGCAGTTCCTAGCCTCACACCTGAGAGCTTGATTGGAGATGGTGGTGGGCAAGAGCAGCCGCTCGCCTGCCCCTGACTGTGGAAACAGCCCCCTCCGTTGGGGTGGCATCCTCCTCAGCCTCCCGTGTGGCTTCAGCTGGATGCACGTGGAGCAGTGAGGGAGGAAGTGGACACCACCTGGCCAGCCGGACCAGACACATCAGCCCTGGTCATCGATCCATGCGGTGACAGATGTCACATCCAAATCGGCTTCCTGCCTGAGCTGTCCCATCTGAACACTTTCTAGGAGCTGAGTCCTTGCAAACGTTATCTAATCAAAGCCTCTTGGCAGGCCAAGAAGAAGGGTCTGTTAGCCCTGAACTATACTTCCCCAGGTCAGTCAGAGACACGGAAGCCAGGCTCCTAACTCAGGTCATCCCAGCCAGCTCCACTGCGCTCTCTCAGGTAGCACTCTCGGGTGAGCTGCTTGGCCAGCATCCACCTCGCAGAGGATGTAGGGTTGTGAGAAACCTTCCCAGGACCACAGTATGGAGCCGCATGGCTGAGTCCTACATGGCCCCCTTCTCGTACCGTTCGTGATGGTCTTCATCTGGTCCTCTCAGTGGGCCTCTCTACAGGGACGAGATGTGTGGCGTCCCCTTCCCCTGCCCTGCAGAGGGCCTGCCACTGAATGCAACTTATTTCATTGCCCTTAAATCCTCGCCCAGAAAGGCATCTTGCCCAGCTCGTCATCTGCAGATACAAATTCCTGAAACAGTG
>NW_004524620.1:13599467-13632492 GCF_000260255.1 Octodon degus | reverse complement strand
CCCCCGCCACCTGCCCTCCTCTGGCCTCACCTCTGTGACCTCTTCTCTTTCCTTTCATCTGTCATTCCCTTTATTACCACCTCTGCCACCTTGACTCCCCTCCTGCGAGCCCCCAGCATGCGCCTGCCTTGGGCCTTTGCACACACCGCTCTTCCCTGAGGGGCCCCGATAGCTCCTGTCCTCGCTGCCACCAGTGTATTTTCAGACAGCCCCGATCAGAGAGGTTCTGCCCACCCCGCCTCAAAAGCAGTGTCAGAAATGATAGCAAGTTGGACTTCCCAGTCTTCCTTGCCCCGCCCTACTTTTCTCGACACACGCGTATCACTAGAAATGTGTTTTTGTTGTTGCTTCCGGCCTGTCTTCACCATTCTGTCTCTAGCATAGCAGACTCTAAGGCAGGTCTGGCAATGTGCCCCGTCCGTGGCACAGGAGGGCCCAGGGTGGAGCAGTTGGGAAGCTGAGTGACTGCTTGCTGTACACTGGCTCTTAGCCAAAAGACCGAGCAGTATGACTCCTCGCTTTAGTAACTGCCCTGCCTGGTTATGCAGCGCCCCTTAACCCGTGCTGTCTGTCAGAGGGTGCTCAGTTGGCTGTGGTCACCCGCGTCCTGTAGAGCACCCTCGCTGTTCTAGCTGCACTGTGTCCCCTGCAGCCTGCGACACAGCACTGGTGTAACGTGGGTGCTTAGCCGGTATCTGCCAGGTGACTGGGGAATCTTTCCCCAGCTCAACGCCACTGCTCACACAAGCTCTTCCCTCTGTGCCTCCCTTCGCGGTGAGTTCTGCTGACCCTTTCTTCCTCCTTCCCCTTCTAAATGATTCATTCTTCTGTTTCGCTTTTCTTGTCCTTGACGTGAAGTTGGCTCTTTGATTTATTGTATTCCACGGACCTGGTTTTGTAAGTTCAAAGAATTATTGCCTCTACAAGATGACAGGACACTTCTTGTTTGAACCACTCATCCGCTTTGGAGATCCAAACACCTGTGAGATAGCACTCGCTCTCCGTGTGATGTCGTGTGGAGACGCGCTCACGAAGAAAACTGCGAAGGCAGCAGCTCCTCGCTCCAGCACTTCTGACTCTTCTCCAGCAGGGCCAGAAATCTCCTCTTCCTTGTGGAAGTTCAAACTTTGATTTGCATTTTAACAATAATTTTATCATTAGTATCAATATTTATCAAATAAGTATAGTAGATTTCTTAATAAATACAAAAGTAAGACTCCTGCTTGCCAGCTGAGCCTGGCCCTGAACCGAAATCCTCATTTACCAACACGGCTGGGCCCATTTAGGGCAGCAGCAGGTCCTCATATAGTTCCATCTGTGGAATTCTTCTGAGGCGGCTCCTCATGACAAAGCCTCCACAGTCTACTGACAAGATGTCCTAAAATGACACCGGCTTCATAGGACAGTGCCACCTTATTTGCAGTTAAGAAGATAGGCGAATTTTCCCATGGGAAGCGCACCTCACGTCTGTCATCAGAACCGACCTCTGTGCTTATTACTTTCCAGTGGACACAATTGTGTTACCTTCTTCAGCTTGGGGGAGTCCTCCGCCTTTGTGCAAGACGGCTTCCTCCTCTCATGTCCCCACCTGATGGCTGTTGTGATACCCTGGTGCCTTAGTTCCCAAGGTTTTGCCAGTCTGGGTCAAGCCCAGGTAAGCAGGTGGCCTCCTGGACCTGAGTTCCAGATGTCTTGCTTAGAAAAATATCGCAAATGTGCAGCAAATACCTGTTTTTTCACCATCCTCCCTGTGCCCTAGGTTATGGATTTTCAGTCCTTTAAGCGCCAGAGCCCTTTTTCAAAAGAATTTCCACAAAGAAGAATAAATAATTTCTCTGATGATTAGAACCACTGAGTTTACTCATGTCAGATCTTTTTGCAAGGTGCCTAATTCAATAGCCTTCCTATAGACAGGGCATAGCAAACTTAAAAGAAGTACAGACTCACAAATGCAAGAAAGCTGCAAAGTACAGAGGAGTAATTGCAAAGAAATATTCCATATTTATGGGAAATATAACCATCACCCTTCGTGAAGAATGTAAGAGAAAATCCAAATAAGTGTTTGCATATGATGAAGATTCAGTTCCTGTCAGATGAAACTCGACAGGTGTCATGGTTTGGAGTTTTGACAAGGGGAGCAACATAACACAGGACACATTTTATAATATTTTATAACAAATTATCCAAATAAACATATACAAGAAGGGCAGGAAATCTGCCCCGCACTAAAGACCAAAGAATCCAGCTGAGGGCCTGGATCTTAACATCCTGCATGAGTCCAGCTGAAAACCTAGAGCCTATAACGATGCCTCCCACAAGTCCAGCTGGAGGCCTAGAGCCCACGACAATGTCTCATGCAGGCCCACTTCACGGATCTGTGCTGGGAAGGCCCAAAGGTCAGTGGTGGAAGCTAGGAAGGCTATGCCAGTGGGATGAAGGGTCTGTGCTAACAGGCAGAGGGAGCTGAACTGCAGCCAGGAAGCAACAGTCAAGGTAAGCACCAGAGCTCCCCACAAAAGCGCCACATCCGTCCTCAGTGACGGCGAGGTCCGAGCTCCTCCAGTGATGAGGAAAGTTGAGTTGTCATCAGGAGAGCCAACACGACAACCTTCTCCACGAGGCTGAGCAAGGTACTGCCTTCCCCTCCAAAGTCAGAAAGTGATGCTCAAAATGAAGACCAGTGTTTCTCCAAAACGAACCATAGTCATTCTCAGTAACAACAAAGGTCCCAAGCTCCTCTTCTGACAGGAACAACCAAGTTCATCGGGGAAGCCAGCATGACAAGGTCACTCAGTAGAATGGCCCAGGAGAACCACTGGCTTCCAACACCTTCAGCACCCCAATAGCATTTTGACAGCCTCCCCAGTTCTGCCTCTGCACTGCTACCACCACTGTCCCTCCCTTTTGCTCTTGCTGTTTTGCTGTTTTCAGCTGCCATGAACTGCGCCCTCTGCCACGGGCCACTCTTCCTGGGAGCCAGCCAAGTATGGACTGAGACCTCCACAAACTGTGAGCTAAATAAACCTTTCCTTCCTTCATTGTGGGTGTCAGGTATTTTGTCCCAGCAATGAGAGAAGAGTAACTGAGACAAGAGGCAGTTCAATTATAACTGAAACCTCCAAGAGGCCCCCCGTCAGACTTTGTAATTGGTTTGTAAATGCATATAAAGTAAGCCAGATGAGCCCTTTGGGCAAAGAAGCACGAAACAGGGTACGTCTGCCGGAATCAAGAGGAATCACCAGGCAGCAGCTTTTCCATGCTCTGCTTAAAATATTGAGGGGGGAAAAGGCTGGGCCAGAGGAAGTGGGGGTCCTCCCTGGTGGCCCCTGTAGGGCTCCTGGGGGGATAGTGCTGCCCCCTTGCAGCCTGTGAGCTCCTCCTGTGAAGCACTGGTGTGGAGCAGAAAAGGAGCCTTCCCAGAGTGAGTCAGTGACCAAAGGGTCACCTGTTCCTCTCCCTCTGAAACAGGGAAAGCACACGCTCATGGACGCGGCATCACATGAGACAGGTGCCCTGGAGCGTGCACAGCACACACAGTGTCTGGCACCGACGCACTCGCCGTGTCATCCTACGCTACTGTGTGAACCTGAGGGAGGGCCACCAGGGGAGCGTTCCTGGAGAACGTGAGCTCAGAGGAGGGCGGGTACAGGGAGCCTACTGGACTCAAACCGTGGGCAGTTGGCCCCACTCAGGGAGGGCGCTTTTAAGCTGAGCAGGCAGGAGGGTGCTGGGGGCCTGGGGGTGCGAGTGTGTGTGTGCATGTTGGTGTCCATGCCTGCACTCTGTGACTTGACTGTGAGATGCCAGGGGCCTTTCAGATGGCCTTGAAGAAGAACAAGCAGGTGGGCCTTTCCAGGACAGCGCCACGCCGCACACCTCACGGCCTCTGTGTAGCTCTCTTCACAATCTCGGGAGCTTCATATGCGAGTTTGCGGAAACTGCAGCTCAGAGAGGTGACGGACCTGGTGACAGCCGCCGGCTCCAGGGTCTGACTTCAAAGCCAGCAGCCTTCCGCCCACACTGCGCTACAGCTGACACATGCGCCTGTACCCATCTGTACACAGCCATCTGTCTCTGTTCTGGAAAGTCATTCAAATCTGTAATGCACACGCTTGATGTCAGCGTGGAGCTGACACCAAGATCAGACTTTTCCTTGCTTTCAGGGTTTCTTTTTTCCTCACCAAACACAAGAGCTTGTTATTTCTCTCAGCATCTGCTTTTCTAAAACTTCAGATTGAGCTTTCATAAATTTTCATTTGATCCCCAAAGAAAGTCATTTCATGCCTGTCTCGCTCAAAATGCGGAGGTGTCCCTGAAAAGCAGCGCTGTAACCATGCTTCCTGTACCAAGTTATACCTCAGTTTAAATTAGCAAGAAGATGTTTGCATGCAGCCTCAACTTGGAGCGTGAATAAGCAGCAGGACCGAAAGGCTTCACTGGACAAGAAGAAAATCCATTCGAGCGTCCAGGGTCGATAAGGCGCCCGTGGTATCAACCCCTGGACAGGAGAGCAGGCTGTCAGCACCTCCCACAGAGCAAACGCAGGCCGAGGTAAATAGCTCCTCTCTGTAGGGAATAGTAAAGCACTGTTCCTGTATTTGAGCATCAAAAAAGGCTCAAATTGAATCTCTCTTCGTGTTGCACACATTACAAATAGTATTGAGGCATGTGAATTGCCTTGCTGAAGTAAACGCTGTGAGTTTGGGGGCAGCTTACTCTAACCCCCACCACCGCTTGCTCCTTCTCTGTCTCCCTCTCTCTCCCCTCCCCCATTTGCTTGAACTAAAGGCCACAAAGGTATATGGGCAAAACAGGTTCTGACGGCATTTGAACGTAAACTAGCGTGAAGCAAGGAGAAAACATTGAAGCTCCGTGAAAGGGCTAATTCTTCTTCCCGCTCTGGGATTTAAACTCGGAAGAAATCTCCCTTAGAAAGGAGGCCTCAGAATCCGCCAAAATGAAAGACACCCAATCACATCCATCACCCCAGGGACTAGCTAATGGGGCCAGTCCTGCAGGAGAAAAGGCATGTTACATTCCCCACAGACCTCCCGTCCTCAGTATAGATTAACTGGTACACGCCTGTCAGCTGTGGCATGTGACATTCATGGTGTTTTCTTCCAAATGAAAGAGGGACTCGAGTGGTGCCTCTGGCTGCCTAATGACCAGCAAGGCGCCCTGGTGGGGTGCCGTCAGCAGACTTGCATGGCGCAGCGAGACAGCTCTCCCCCCGCAGGACCCGCCCTCCTCTGCCGCGCTCTCCCCTCAGACACTGATTGCATCATGGACCCTAACGGCCAGGAGGCAGCGGTGCCCTTTCTCCTGACCTCACCCAGTCAGAGCTACCAAGTCCGGCCTCTCCACCTGAGCTGTCAAAAGGAATTTTCTCACACACACCAAGGTTCCTTTATAGGTTGTTGCAAGCTCTGATGAGACTATAATATACAAATGTGTGTGCATGTGCACACAATCACACACACACTTGAAAAGAATCAAACAACATTGTGATTTGCATAAAGCCCGTAGGTCTACAATGAATCGCCTGTCACTGTGTGTCTGTGTGCATGTTCACACTTGGCCTACTCACCTACAAGACCCTTTCCTGGTCTGAGGGGTAACTTGGTGGGACATTTTGCTTTATAAACTCCTGCTTTGGGCCAGTCCTGGGGAGCATCAGCCAGTACCACCAGGACCAGTTAGCTGTCTGCCGTTGTCGGACCTGAGCTTCTGTGTGCAGGGCCTCCCTTCAGCCCCTGTTGTCAGCTGTGGATGGAGCTTTGCAGCTTTCAGACCTTTAGGCCAGAGCGGCCTTCACAGACAGGTGTTAAGTTCCACAGCAAGTAGATCGCAGGTCAGAAAGCTACTTACAGTGAAAATTCTCCTCCGCTGTTTCTGAGAAGTAAGCTTATAGTCAGTAATTCATCGTTTTCTCCATGTGCCATAAGCCCAGAAATGACGTAATAGGTCGTACAGAGTTTCCTTTCTGAGAAACTGTTAACTCTTCTTTTCTTAGCCTCGGCACTATAACCCATCTGGTCAGAGCTAGTGAGGATTCAGATGAACTGCAGATTGTGGGCAGAAGTGACAGTGGCCCACGTGCCAGTCAAACAAGCTGCTTCTCCCGCCCCGGAAGGCTGGCAGCCTCTCGATCAGATGCTCAGATTGTTGAGCAGACACTGTGGAGCTGGCACTGGGGTGTAGATCTCAGCTCTGCCACTCCCTACCAGGTGACCTTGGGCAGTTCCGCGACACCCTCGTCACCGGGCAGCCCCTCTGGTAAAGCAGGGAAGGAAAAAGCGCTAGTGCCAGTCGGCGCCAGCCCCATCATCGGTTCTAGTAAGTAGCTGTCGCGTAAAGCATTTTCAGTGTTCTTTAATGCTTTTTCTAGAAACTGTCGTTTGTTAGACAGCTTTTAGCAGTTTAGTAATACATCATGTAACTTTCTTTTCTACATTTTTGCTTTAAAAGAAGCCCAGCAACCATGTGCTGGTTCTTCGTGTCTTGCTCTACCTAGTGTGATGTGAGAGGTGACCATCTGTCAGCATCTGGTTTACCAAAAGTTGTCTAGAAGCTAGAGCTTCTGAGCCTCCAAAGTTCCCTTGTCATTTTTATTATGTAAAAGTGGAAAACAAAAAGTTATTACACTGTGTATCATTATCTTCAAAGTAGTTACTTAGAGTACAAGACATTAAACCAAAGACTTACAAAAAAAGATCCAAACAGACAGTTCTTCTGGGGGGCTTCTTGGGGGCTCCAAGGTAAATTGCACCCTCTGCTTCTTATGTTATTAAATTTCTGGTTTGCTGGCAGGCATTTGCTATTTCATCTCAATTGCATAACTGACTATTTGCAAAATATATTCTAATTTTCTACAATGTCTTTGCCACCTAGATTTTAAATTCATTCGCATACAATATAGTATTATGTTATATACAAAAGTTATATTCAGAAAGAAGCAATGATTTACACTTAGATGAAATTTAGCAACTTTGTGAACATTCTGTGTTGAGTTCATTCCTTTACTCTCTGGGTATCAGTGAGCTGGCCCTCTGCTAGCAGAGACCCCTGAGTCCAGCCACTTGATGGGACCCAAGACCCACCCACCGGTTCTCTGTCAGCGTGCCACAGCTGCCCAGCGCTCCAAGACTCCATCCCACTTCCAAACAAGGCTGCCATTTTCTCTCTCCTCCTGACGGCTTTTCTGCGTGACACAATTACTCACCTTTACTGCTACAGTGATCAGGGCGCAGAGCCGAGGCCACACACACACGTCCCTTTCCCAGAATTCTTTCTTCCCTGCAGAGATACTGAGGCAGAGTCACGGAGCTTTCAGGTTGGACACTAAACTAGGAAGAAGCCCAGGCAGCAGAGCCAAAGGTGACAAGGTGAGGAAAAGCAGCAGCACTTTAAATGGAATTTTAATTCCATTCAGTAGCATTTGTTATCACCACAGAGTGCCAGGAACTGTACAGAGTGCTGGAATGAACAAAATGAGTGCAAGGAGAAGCAGGCAAGCTTATCGTTCTTTTGGCTGAGTAGTTCTCCATTGTATAAAAATGCCACATCTCTTTTATCCATTCTGCAGTTGATGGGCATTTGGGTTGTTTCCAAAATTTAGCTATGACAAATTGTGCTTCTGTAAACGTGGGTGCACATGTATCACTGTGGTACGATGTGTTTGGTTCTTCTGGAGAAATATCCAAGAGGGCAGTGGCTGAGTTGAATGGGACCTCCAATGCGAGCTTTCTGAGGAAGCTCCACACTGATTTCCACAGTGGTTGCACCAGTCTGCACTCCCACCGTGAATGGAGAAGGGTGGCTTTCTCCCCACAGCCCCTGCAGCAGTTGGTATTGGCTGACTTCTTCATGGAAGCCATTCTTTCTGGGTGAGGTGGAATCTCAGTGTTTTAATTTGCATCTCTCAAATGACCAGTGATGTTGAACATTTTTTTATATATTTATTTGCTATTTAATATTTAATTTTTTCCTTTTAATTTTTCCTTACCAATTTTGGTGCTTCTATCTGGTCATCTGAACAACTAATTTGAAGACAACAATATGCACTATAACAATCCTGCTGAATTCCTGTCATCTTGTTTAGTGAAATTCTGTACCATTTCTAATGAAGTTTTTATTATTTTTTATTCTCTTTATAAAAAAAGAAATTTATTGCTTCAAAAATGTAGAATAAAGGTAGAATAAAGTTCTTAAGTTCAAACGAGAAAAAAAGAATAGAAGCAAATAAACAGGTTCAGATACTTGTGACAAGCTTAGCAGAAAGTGCGTGTCTGCTGCAGACAGGAGCGCTCAGGGCAAGCGGCCCCAGCCCGGTTCTCGAGGGCCAAGTGCGCTGAAGACCCTAGACCCCAGCACCCAGAGGCGGCACTGCAGGGTGCAGAGGGGCTGGGTGCTCCTCATGGGTCTGGAAGGGAGTGCCCTGACTCTCCTTTAGACGACAGGTACAGGCGCTGTCAATAAGGAGACGAGAGCATAAACAGGACCATTGCAGGGGCCTCGGGAGAGACGCGCCGTGGGAAGAGCCACAGGCCACCTGGTGGCCCTGGCCCTGAGGGCCCTGAGGGGTAGAAGAGACAGGCCTTGTGACCCTCTGTGACTGGCTGGGTGACAGGAGTGGCTTACAGAGGTGTTGGCATCGCCTTAGCCACCCCCAGCACCAGGACTTGGTCAAATATCACCAGCCTTATGTTTCTATAAAAGAAAACAGTGGCCCTATCTGCATGTGCCACATTGCGAGTCCCTAAAAAGAAAAGCAGGGAAAGAACGTGGGACGCTTTGCCAATTTTAAGACTGAGTACTGACAAGGTCAGGGTCCTGAGTTCAATTCCCAGTGCTTTCCCCACAAAAAGATTGGGTTATAAATGGAATAAGCTTTTCTCAGAAAGTGCTCTCTGGTTGATTTTATAATTTACCAGTGATGCAAAACTATCCAAGATTTTAGAAGATGGTATTAGTGAAAATGTCAGTTTCCCAACTCCCACCTGAAAACTCCTCCCAAATTTATTAAAAACAGGCTTTAGAAACAAGTTTGCTATTAGAAGAGCTCAGATATTCTGAAATAAAAAAGAAATCCCAAACGGTACCTGGATGGTCCCGGGTGCTCTGTGTCCCTTGCAGCTGAAGCCATTTTCTCATTATCTTTCAGCACGTTATTTTCACTTACTGAATATTTAGCTAGAACTCTGAGGCGAAGGACCTGGAGGCAGCAGTGACGACAACAGGAATAACTGACATTTATTAAATGTGTCTGTTGTGACATATTAGATATCTGTGTATATTAACTCACTTGGTTTTCATGGCCAATAAAGCAGGAATTTTTTTATAACTATTTCACATAAACATTCACTGTGAATTAGAGTAATTAAATCATTTGAGTAAGAACTGAAAGGTAGTAAGTAAAAGATCTGGGTGCAAGTCTAGGTTTCTTGGACTTCCCTCTTATTTTGGTTTTTGGTGCCGGGAAACTCAGGACTTTGCCCCTGCCACGCAGGCGTTGTGCCACTGGGCTGTCTCCTCAGCCTGACTTTACTTTCTCAGCCACTAAATGATGCCACTTTTTTGAAAGATGTAGTCTTCTTTGGATTTTCCTTTAGCAAACTAAAATTTGAAGATTTCTACATTATCTCTTTCCCTGAGTTGCGCATTCTTCCAATAATACTGTTCTATTTACCCTTTGACAGATTTTACAAAGCACTGTGACACTCAGACTTCATGGTGTGACATGCTTGATGATTGTTTTTGTCAGTCTTTTCCTTTTACCTTGTTCTTCTAAAATATAAACTTGTGAAAGAAATGCTAGTGCACAGTTCTAATCCTGGGCGGTCGTTTATTTTGATGTAGTAAGTTAGTCTGGACAATTTGTAGGTCAAGAGTTTCCCTGTTTCTGCTTCCAGTATTCTAGCTCTGGTTTCAAGACCCTTACAACAGCATAAAATAAGAATAGCACAAGAGTCAGCCCCATTTTCCAGACGAGGAGACTGTAGCTGTGAAAGGCTAAATATCAAAGTTCCTTGGGGCACAGTGAACTCTGCATCATACTCATGCGTGTCAACTCCAGACTTGTGCTGTGCCGCGTGACCTTCTCTTGTGTCACAGTGAAAAACTCAGCTGACACCATCTGGACTCTGGCCCTGTGAGGCTCTACAGAACGTTGTGCCTGCAAGCTTCCTGACGTAAAGGAAATCAGCCAGCACCTTTCGGTCAGACTCTCAGCTGCTGTATATTTCACCAGCAGCACCTGTGAGCCGTGAGCTGAGCACCTGTAATCCTCACTGCAGCCTACAGCTACGTGTATCCCCCTTCATGGGGGTGCGGGAACTGAGTCCCAAGGGCCTTAGGCAAGCTGCCCAGTCCCTGGGCTGGGAAGTGGCAGCTGCCGCTGTCAGGCAGATCTACCCGCACAGCCATCGTGCTACACCATCACTTTTCTGTGTGTCCTGAACTTTGAGAAAAAGAGAAAGCAAATTCCAACAAAGAACCGATGTTTAAATTATTTTAGGGTTGGTTTTGAGGTTTTAAATCACACAAGTAAATGCTCATAGTCAGGCGCGGCGGCATGAGCTGGCACTCCCAGCTACTCAAGAATCTGAAGCAGGAGGATTGCGGGTTCACAGACAGCCTGGGTAGGTCAGCAAGACTCCGCCTCAAAATAAAACGCATAAAGGGATGAGGGTGTGGCCCAGTGCACCCAGAGTTCAGTCCCCAGCACCAAAAAGAAAAAGAAGAGAAAAGGGATGTTTATGAAAGGTGAGACAACTCCTCAACCATGTTGGCTTAGCCTGATTCTCTTGCCTAAGTTGGGGTGGTCAGAAAAGGTAGGACTCAGCCATGCTATTTTGGCCTGATTCTCTTGTGCAAATTGCTATTGTTTATCTTTAAAAATCCTTTCTGGAAGCTGGCAGATTCTATTCTTTATCCCCCCCCCCAGCCACCCCAAAAGGAAAACAGAACAGCACATCCTGGCCCTATTTTTCTTGCTTGATCATCCAGATCGTGTAAAATCCAGTGAAATATGGCCTGAGTCAGCTCCTCACTGGACAGAAATCAGTAATCGCTGATGTTGCTAAGCAACGCCACAGAGGAGCTGGCTGTAAGTTAGGTGACAAATTTATAAGAAGCCGGAGTATCTGGGGACTCACTTGGACATTTTATTATGAGCCATCTGGATGATCCACAGTAATGACCACATGTTATGCTTCAAGGACGATAATTCCCACATAATTATGTTGACACCTCCCCCATGATCCTCCTTTTCAGAGCACTCCACTGTACATATGTTCCCTAATCCAGATATTTTCCTGCAAGATGATTTTGTATAGTTACACCTAATAAGCACCGTTCATTCCTTCCGAAAATAAAATTTAAAACAAAACCAAAATAAGTGTTTAGCTTGTATAATGGTGGAGCTGCTTGGGCAAGAATAGTGATAACAAAGGGATTTAGTTATGTGGTCATCATAGCTTGGTCCACCTGACATGGCCTCCTCCATGGTGGCCCCAGACGACCCTAAGTAATGAGGCAAGTCCAATTCAAAGCCAGAGATGAAGGGCCAGTGAGATTGCTCCACAGACTAGCGCCTGCTTAGGCAAGCACAGAGACCAGGGTTCTCTCCCTGCACTACATGCGACGCCCCCGGGTGTGGTGGTGCACACCTGTAATCCCAGTGCTGGGAAGGCTGAAAAATGCAGGATCACTAGAGTCTAAGGTGCATAGTGAGATCCTGTACCAAATATGTTTAAAAAAAAAAAGTTTCAAAGCCAGAGATGAGCAGACTGTAATTTTCCTACCAGGTGGGGAACATCGGCTTCAAAGGGGACAATGAGTTAAGCCAGAGTCCCTGGCCTTCTAGGAAAGGAGCCTGGCCAGGTCTTGTCCGGTTCCAGCAACGTTGCTGCGTCCAGGCATTCACTAAACTAGTATGTGCAAGGAAATTGAAATAAGTCACCTGCTTTTCAACCATGGGTTACAAATTCATGAGTCAAATATAGCCCACTGTTACTGGTTTTTTTGGTTTTTGTTGCACTTGGGATCCAACTCAGGATCTTACACTTGCCAGGCAGGTGCTGCTGAGCTATCTCTCTGGCCCTGTTACTGTTTTTTCATTTGGAATTTGTTGGTAGCATTCAAAAATCAGCAGATCTCAGGTCCAAACCCAGATTTCTTGTTTCTGTTGAGTGACCTGAGACCTCACCAGCAGTGCTCCTGCCAGCAGCCCCAGGAGGGAGCTGCCGCCGTCTTGGCCTGCGTGCTGGGGCTTCTCACGCTCGCCCCTGCTGCTTGCTGTTTTCCTCACACTGCTTTACACACCTGAAAGCTGGTCCCCATAGCTCACTGGTGCCCTAGCAGGACACCTGTGCTCCAGACTCTGGCCTGGATGCTGGGGTCTTTCTAACTCCTTGCTTGGCCCCCAGTGTGGCATGGACATTTGGGGGAGACTGGAGTCTCAGAAGGGTTGTAAGGACATAAAGACTTGCATGCAAAGAATGAAAGACAAAAACAGTAGCAGTAACAAGCTACTGTGTGTGGCTTTGCTAGAAGTTTGAGAAGGGAAAGTGAGGATTTTGTGAAGGGACTAGGTCCAGAGGATGTAAGATTTGGGTGATTTAGGAAAAAAAAAAACAAAACTGGATGACAAGAGTTACTTCTGCACGAGATGGGCGGCATGAGAAAGAGATCAGAAAGTCTGCTTGGCACTCAGTGGTAGACACAGGATTACTACCTTCACTTTCCGACTCATGAACTGGGGAATCACATTCAGAATACACGAGTTACCGTCCAGTCTGGACCTTTATTTTCACATACAAAGTTCTTACCTTCTTCCGAAAACCTAAGTGAGCGATTTTTAGTCTCAACAAAATGAGTACTCATTAGCACGGATTTGGAAGACCACGGTGTGGAAGAGCACCCAGGGCCGAATCGTCTGCTAGCACCTGTGCATACAGAGAGACACGGTGGGGCTGGGTGCGGCTGTCCCCGGATGCCCTGCCGTTCACAACCTCCTAGATGAGTTCTGTGCGGGTCCCCCCCCCCCCCCCCCCAGTGCTAAGCGGCGGCGGCGGCGGCAGTGGCGGCGGCGGCGGCGCAGCCGTGAGAGCTTTTCTCAGCGAGATTTAGAAGTTGAAGGTTAAAATATTCCCTTTCATCTGACTAAGAAGGGAGGGTTCCTGGCTGCTTCCTGATTTAACTTCCATCTTTTAAGGTGTTTCTTTTGGGGTGTGTGTGTGTGTGTCTGATTTAGTTATAAAAAATGACTTGTATTGGCAGGAACATTTGATACATAAAGAAAGGAAAAGCCTTTAGTTTTGGTAGTCCACACAGACTGCTTTGAAGAAGAATGAAGCAAAAAGCTTAATGTTGGGTTGTATTATAAGATACCTTTTAACTCAGAATTTATGTTTATTGTGAAGAAAATTTTTCATATGAGGAGACAAGAGGAATAAGATAGCAGTTCTCTTTTAACTCAGATGCCCTGTGAAAAACCTTGACAACTGTAAGCTCTAAAATAAATATAAAGGCTGTGCTTGGAGGAGGGAAGCGGGACATTACACATACTCAACCTTCACACTGTCCATTTACGTAACTTCAAAACAAAATACTCTGTTGTAAAAATAAATTCGCAGATTTATAAAATAAGCAAAAATATCCTTTATGCTCAGAATAAAATGTTAATATTAAAAAACATGTTTCTGAAGGTTAGACAAGGCAGCCTATAGCAAGCAGATAGAGCGTTTTCCTGCCAACAGTCTTCCTGCGTTGAAGGGAGGAGGGGCAGGCCTTTGATGCTCGCCTGTGTCCAGGTACAGGTTGGTGCCCCCAGGTGACCATTCTCCCTGTGAGTGGGGCTCAGTGCCTTGCAAGGAGCTGCCTCAGGTGTTCACCGCAGACCTTGGGCAGACAGTAAAGAGAGAAGCCACCTATTCAGTATTTTGTACCACCCCGCTGCAAAGACTGTCTAGATACTTGTTGTTCATGATAATGGTTTGCTGCCCTCTTCCTCATTTTACAGAAGGCAGTGAGGCTCAGAGAGGGCCAATCAGCTCCTTAGTAATAGAACCACATCTTGAACAGGCCGACTGTCTTGCTCAGAAGCATTCTTACCCATTACTGTAACATTACTGTACCAAAGGCTGGAAAGCCTCAGACATCAGTGCCAGACCTCCTGGCTTCGGCAAGCCCAGAGAAGCACATCACGCACAGGCATCCTGATTGTCGCTGTCATTCGGGGTCTGTGAATTTGGATACTTCATTTCAGAAATGTGTGACCAGCATGGGATATGAAAACAGCACTGTTCTGGGTTCTACCGAGGACAGAGCCACTGCCTCCATGACGGACAGCCCAGCTGGAAACGGGCTCTCCTGCAGCTGCTACCAGGGGAAGCACGGAGGCCCCGAGCCTGGTCTCTGATAGCCGGGCCAGTGCAGGCCCAGGTTCACATCCTGCTGCCTGGCTGTGGCCCATGTGTTGACTCACCCTGGACCTTAGAGTAGACTGACAGGATTAGTGAAGGGATGTTTTTAAAATCCTAGCCACAGTGTGGCAGAATATCTTTTACTGTTGAACAACAATCTCTGCTTAGAACCTCTTTAAATCATGTTGAATTCATTTCACAAAACCTGACTGAAAACATGAAGTTCTTTCAATAGCCTATTCCTGGTCTCATTAGTGCTCTTTCACACTTCTTTGTGGTACTTGCAACAGTGACCATTTTCCATACTGAGTGCTTCGTGTCATCTTGTCTGCCCTCCCCTGGCACCTGGAAAGGCAGGTGTCATCACACTTGCCCATTCAGTTGAGGACCCTGAGGTTCAGAGAGGTGGAGAAACTTGGTCAGAGTCACACATCTCCTAAGGAGCAGACCTTGGCTTTGAACCCACAAGCCTGATTCAAAGCCCGTATTCTTGACTTCCACACACTACTGAAAGTAATCTTCAAAGGATCCAGAGATTGTAACACATCTCCGTGGTAAGTAGTAGACAGCTTTACCAAGAAACTACTATGCTGTCTATACTGAGAAAGTCTTAATTTCTTCATATACAATAAACAACCTCTGAAAAAAAATATATTTTTCCCAGAAGTTAACTTTAAATAGAAAATGCTTTCATTGACTTCCCTACCTTTATTTTTCTGTCTAATAAAATGAACTGACCTTGGATCTTTCTATTGATTTTACATTTGCATGCTCAAATGTGAGAAGTCATTTTTCTGCTACTTCCATTTCTGGAATTTTCAGAAAAAGTACTGAGAATGTCAAAGATCTCAAAATTACAGCTGAAAAAAGCAGTGTTGGAAGGGGGGAAAAAAATCTATGTCCATGTAATTCTCGACAAAGGGAGAAGAGCTCAAAATATGAATTCTCTACTTTCAAATTCTTCCACATAACAAACGAGCCACATCTCCACCAAGGTGTTTCATCTTTGAGAGTGTGCTACTTTTTTTTTTTTTTTTTTTTTTTTCGGAACTGGGGATTGAACTCAGGTCCTTGTGCTTGCCAGGGAAGGGCTTATTCCACTGAGCCATCTCCCTGGTCTCTATTTTCAAATTCTTAAGACCAGACAAGACCTGTACTTTGGTTTTGTTAATTATAAAATGTGGATGACGGCAACTCAAAGGTGCCTTAAGCCAGGTAGGGAAAGTGCTGGCAAGACCAGAAGGAAGTGGACAGGGAACTAAGGAAAGGTCGGCTGCCCCTGGAAACCTAAGGGGTTGGGTGCCGGTGTGCCCACCTACCCAGACAGCCTTGAAGCGAGTAGAGCTGTCACGCTGGGCACCTTCGTGATCACATTGGAGGCCCACCTCCAGCGCCAGCCCTGAGGCCCACAATTCCTCTCCACTCATAGAGAAGTGTCACAGAGAAGAGGCACCCACCTGCACCCTCAGTGGCGTTGTGTGTGGCGCTGCTGCTCCAGTTCCGCCTGCTGCATGCTCAGTCGCTACAGTACACATTGCTGGGTAGGATGGCTCAGTACCTTCTTGGAGTTCTCGGCTTCACCCCCGTGCTACAGAAACTCAGCTTCTACCCTGTATGAATCCTAAGTGAACTCAGTCGGGCTGTCCTGGTTATTTGCTGCAGGGAGTGTGCTGTTGGAAGCCACTGCTCCTGCACTGGTGAGTTCTCATTAGGGCCTCCAGACCTCGCCGGCCAGGCTGTGAGCAGACATCGGCCAAAGCCACTTTGTAGACGCAACCATGGCAGTAGGCCAGCAGCCAGGCGTGTGACAGGCTCTGGCACATGTGTGCACATTATGTTCACGTCGCATTCCTTGTCTGTACCCTCCAAGGCCGTGATGCAGGGGCGAGGTCCTGGCCTTAGCGCTTCCCTCCTCAGGATGTGGACAACGTGTTTGTTGTCCTAGCAGCCCATTGCTGACCTGGCTGAGGGCCGCATTCTACCAGCCTGTTGCCGCTGCCCGTTCTTTGGCTAAGCGATACACATGGCGCCTTTGCCTGGGCAAACTCTTCCATTTCTTCATTGTCGTGCTTCAAGTTGAGTGTCACCTGTCATTATGCAGCTTTGCACTACTTTTGTTCCACCATTGTCCTCCTCTTTTTTTGGTATATTTGGTCCAGTTTTTGTCCTTCTGTCCCATTCGTCATCATCCCAGGAAGCAGCTACATTGCCACGGTGCTGAGCAGGAGCATGTCCAGCTCTGGCTGCGCAGACGTAAACAGCACAATGACATGAGCATATTTATTATTTCTTTATACCTGATTCTCCCGTGATGTGGGGTTAAGACCAACAGCGTCTGCCACAGATGTTTGACAGCGTGCGATTGAGACTTGAAAACAGGCATTTGCATATGAACGTTTCCATTTAAAGAGATGGACCCATAAAAAGGTGGTGGAAAAGCTTCACCGCATAGAATGTGCTTTATGGCCAACTGTGCAGACATAAAACCAACCGCCCACGGTCTATTTCCTGAGCAAATAAGAGTAAACGCTAGCTGCGTCTTCCACTGCTTTACTTGGGGGAAGGAAGAAAAAGGCTACAAAAATATTACTTGGCTGATATAATCCATCAACTTGCTGCAGAGTTTTATACACACACATACATTATGTGTGAAGTCACTGTAAACATGTGTTTAGTATTTATGAAGGTATTTAGATAATTTAAGAATTTCTGACTTGTGCAGTATTGTACGTATAATAAATTACTCTTCTTAAAAATGCCAGAAATAGAAGCTCCACTAAAGGCAATCCCCAAAACTCAGTGAAAATTTTCTTACTGAAGCACCTGCATCTTTTGTAATATATCTAACAAAATCATGAATAAGAGGATTTTTGCAAAAACATAACAATGAAGTAGTTTTTCTCACCAAGACAAAATTTGTGGTAGTATATTGACATGACTTTAGGTAAAGTTTTAAGCATGTGAGAAAAAGAATACATAGTGAATATATAAGTATACAATACAATTTATTTATTACTGATCTAAGCTAGATTCTTCATCTTGTACACAAACCCACTAATTATTAGTTGATTCATCTGTGGACTTCCAGCATCTGCCCAAGTTAATGGGACACAGTTTTCTGCAGAATCACAGGAGTGTCTCTGGAGTCTAATTAATTTTTTGTAGTTTATGGGGAAAGTGTTGTCATGAACAAGAAAAATATTTTTAACCTGCTCACAGTGTTGCTCAAAACAATCTGGGATTTTTTTAGACAATGAAGATAAAGATTTCCATTTAAAAACTGCAGTGAGAAAATAAATGATGTCCCCAGCTCCGCTCTACCCTTGCCCCAGCTGCCAGGCCGCCAACTGGTGAGAGCAGCCCAGTCAGCCAGTGGTTTCCACTGAAGGCAGGCAAGGGGCCACCTGCCCTCAGAGCAGGGGCTACTGGTCCTAGCCGTGCCCCGCTGCTTGTAGCACAGCAGGTGAGGCCTGGACCAAGAGTGCCGTGTCTTAGCCAGGCAGCTGTCCCTGGGAATATGCCTTGCTCTCGCTCCCAGAAGCCTGGCACCATTTGCAGCCCTCCCTGCATGCCAGACACGTGGCACTCCGTGCTTCCTACATCAGGAAGTGCAAGGGGGAGGGAAGGGTGAGCCCTGCCTCTTATTTTGGCTCCTCCCAGGTGGCTTCCTTACTCTCTGGGAAGTGGGCTCTGTTGAAGTGGGCTTCTGGGACTGCTGGCCATGGCAAGGAGCCCTGGGGTCTGCAAGCTCCATGGGCCTGGTCACTGTCCTTGTTTGCTCTTCTGCTCCTGGAGTGTCACCTCCATAAAAACTGTAGGCCCAAGATAGGGTGGAGTGAGGTATCTTTGCCTCAGATTCTCTTTCCCTGGATGTTAAAGTAACCGTGTCCTGCTCTGCCACGCAGGGCACGTCCTCCCCTCAGTAGAACTATATATTTTTGGTGATTTCTGAAAGTGGGCCATGAAAGCTGTCTGCCACATGGCCCATGTTTGCACATCTCCATTTAGTTACGATTGCAGAATTTGACAGTATAACTCTGAATCTGATTAATTAAGAATGTGTAAAAACAAAGTTCTTACAGTATAGCTCGTTCCTTATCTTTGTGTCTTTTACTGTGATGTTGTAGAACTTGGATCATATGGAAAGCTAAAATATTATGACACAATGACTGAAGAAGGTAAGAATGACTTTAGAATTGTATGCACTGGCTTCTACTTTTCTGTCTTTTCATTTATGGTGTCTGTTGCTTGCCCATTTTTTTTATCGTTTTTTCCTCTTTGCATGACTTCAGTGACATTGTGTGATTTATTATTCTTTCCGCATTGTTGTCTAGTTTTGCCACTGTGTGTATTTAGAGTTGGAGACATACAGCACCATGGGCAATCATGTTACTCCACTCAAACAATCCAAACCATCCCCACTGTGTAACACACTGAGAGAAATGGTGTCGCTACGGTAAACACCACCTGGGTCCAGGCTCACAACCACATATGAACGCACATCCACTCTGTACCCTCCTGGCGTGCCCTTGATTCCAGGGCTTGGTTAGGTTCTGGGGAGGTTCTGATCTGTGCAAATAAGTGAGAGGTCTCGAGTAACTTCATATACCCAAGGCAGCTTGCGGCCTCAGTGTGACAGGCAGCTGTGAGCATGTATCCCCTGAGCGTCATTGCTGACTCAGAAAGAGCATTAGATGCAGGGCCACCATTCTAGCGAGCAGAGCTGTCTGAAGCAGGGTCTCCTTCTGAGAGGCTGGGCATGCCACCAGAACCATGTTTCTGGAGAAGAGATGAATTTTAAAATTTATTTATAAATGAACTCTAGGTGAGACTCTATCCCAGAGGGCAGCTTCTTCCCATGTAAAATCAGGTCTCTAAATTAAGCTCTCCACAGAACAGTAATTTGAAAACTATGAATTTTTAAAAGGGAGTTGTCTTAGTGTCTTGTCCCCTATTCTACCCCACATGTACCCCTGCCTTTTGAGTAATATATATTTGTAACTTATGAAAACATTTGGGAGTTTTACATGATTTTTTTACAGAAGCCACTCTGTTAGGCAAATCAGATAATTTCACCCTTCAGCATGAGAGAGAGATTTCCAAATGTGTTGCTTACCTTGCTTTCAATTCCAGCATTTCTACATTTCCTTAACTTACCAAAGATTCCTAGTGGCTATGCATGCAAGAAGGAGGCCATTTGACAGCCCTGGTGAGAAGAGCCCCTCTCAGCTGCCCCCAGCTCTGGCTTCTGCACAACATCTGAGCACTCTTCTCTGGCTATGCCTGGGCTTTCCCATAACTGTGACTTTTTGGTAGCCAGACACTAGGATCTCATCCTGGGCCCTATCAACAAAGAGGAGGGGCCTGGGACCCTTGGTCAATGAGAGGTCCAGGGGCAGAAGGCTATGGGCAGGTTAGGCAGCCTCGCATCCGGGGACAGACAGCACACAGAGGCCATGGCCGCGCTATTATTTAGCCCTGGCTTGCCGTGGAGCGTCTGTCAGCTTCTGCCGGCCTGTCGCAAGCCTTCGCTGCCTCTTCTCCATCTTGCCCACTGCCTTCCACTCTTAGCTCGCACTGCCAGGACACCCTGTCTCCCTGTCGTCTCAGCGCCCCTCTTCCCCCTTACTCTGCTCCTTTCCTTCCTCTTTTCCAACTGAACAAGGGTTGCTACCCACCTTCTCCCTTCTTCTTCCTCCAGCATCAGGTAATTTGAAATCATATGAAGGTGCAGAAATGGTGCAGTCTCGTTGCAGGCCTTAACAATGGCTGGGCTTTTGCAGCAGGCAAACAAAGTCATGTAATGTCTGGCATGACTGTCAGTCTGTGTTGAAGGCCCTCCTGAGTCCCTTCATCTGTCCTTGTGCTTCTCGACTTCCCGTCCCCCCACGTCCCACTCCCGGGTGCTCTTTCCTGGTGGAGGCAGCACATCTAAAATGCGTTCTGTGGCGCTCCAGTTCCATACAATGTTGCTAGGCAGCTTACAAGGAAAGCAAAAGGACTCTTAATCTCCTAGTTGAATAAGTGAAAAGGTCTGAATTCAGTGAGTAGATTTCTTCACTGCCTTCTCGGGGCCCTTCATAGACTCCTGGGTGCTGAGCAGTCACAAACCGTAGGGCAGTCAGCTATGTGGGGTTTCCCAGGCTTCCGTAACCGGAGAACCTACCCTTGCAGGGAGCCCCTTATGTGACAGCTGCAGAGATGCCGGCCAACGTCATTGCTTCACTTTAAATAGGAACCTCTAAAAGATTAAAAAGCTCTCCAGACACATGGAAATCCCTCTTGGGTACCAGTAAAAAGGATATTTTGGGACTGGGCCCACATTTGGCTCAAACCTAATTCCAGAATTCTATCAAAAAGACAACACCGGTATAGTGACCTCAGACCTGGCATTTACGTGGTGTGACTTCTTCAAATTCTCAAGCGTCCCTCCCTTCTCATTGTAAAATAGTAATCCTAGCTCTGGTTTACATTGCTTCCATGCTGTGCAGTTTACAGAAGTACAGTAAAGATGAAGATTTGGGGGCAGTAGCTGTGGGCTGGTAGCCTTTGGGATGCCTGCCCTCTGAAGGCACATTTTTAATTTTAGAGTTGTGGCTAGCCCCTAAGCAAGACTTTATTCTAGTTGCTTATGTGAGTAGTCATTAAAAAGAGAGTAGTGCACAAGTTATTTATAGCTTTCTCCAAGAATTCTCTAGACATTGAGGTCAGAGACTTACAATGAAACCTTAAATTTGCTCCCTAAAGGGGCCAAATGGAACCCCATACACAAAGAAAAATTGGGTGATTTCAGGGCTGGCTCGATAGCTCAGTGGACTAAGCACCTGCTTAGGCAAGTGAAGAGACCCGGGGTTGATCCCCGACACCACATGCCATGCCGGCCCCACCCCCCAGGTGCACTAAGCCTGCCACGGAGACCAGGCATGGTGGCGCACGCCTGAACATATCAGGTCATTATTTTATTTTATTTTTATTTTTATTTTTTATTCATTTTAATGAGAAAAAAGATAAAATAGCGATGAAACAGTTTTAAAACAGGTTAGGAGGATGTTTACCATAATTAATATATTGCATTTTGTTGTCTTCATAGTAGTTATTCAGAGGACAAGATGCAGACTTGATATCTTGTCAATACTATTAGTACAAACTTTTATTCTCAGTGAACTAAGAGAAAGAAGCTGTATATCTATCCTAACCCTCTTGTGTATATATATATATATATTATTTTTTCCTTCTTTTTTTCACAACAAGACTATCCTTTCTTTACACTTTTGTGAAGTTAGTAACACAGGATGCTAGCTGGCCTGGCAGCTGATAGCTGACCTTAACCACACGGGATGTTCCTCTCAGGACAGAGGTAGCTTGCTTGCTGTAGCACTGGGCCAAGTCCCACCTGCACATATTTGATCGATTTCCTAGCTTTGTGGCTCCTGATATGTCCCCCCTTTTACATTTTGTCTTTTTCAGAGATGGGTGTTCCACTGCAGTAAGAGAAGCTGTATTTGGAGAAGTCTTTAAAGGACTCTTTCATACTTATAAAGATTGTAGGTCCTTGACTTTAGCAAAACAGGCCATTATTTTAAACACTCGCTGTACGCAAGCTATTCTAGTAGGTATCTTGAGGAAATAAGACAAACAGGTGGTCAGTTTGCTCCCATAGGATTTAGAGACCAGGGAGCAATAGCCAAGAGCAAGCACAGACACCAAGGGAAAGGAGACCAGCCCCAGCTCTCAGAAGACAGCAGGCGGCAGACAAAGGAGAGTGGGCTTTCACCAGGAGAGGAGACTCTGCGGGGAAGGTGGGCTCTGAACAAGGCCTTAAGGGATCAGCAGATGAGGCATAAAGTGGGTGAGAAGGATGGCAAGGATGGCCCTACCAGGTGAAAGAGGAACCACAGGGCGAAGGACGGCAGCATCTGCTGGGTGCCTTCCACTGCTGGGGCAGGACTGAGGTCTCTGTGCATTCTGAGTCATCTGATTCTCATCCTGTTCGCATGAGCAGAAGTCGATGAGTGAGACTCAGAGAAGCAAACTGATATGCTCTGGGACCCAGAGGCAGTGAGCAGCAACACAGGGCCTCTCCTGAAGACTGCGCTGTGAGAACTTGACTTCCACGGCTTGCTGCAGGGCATGTGTGGGACAGAGGCAGCTGGTTGGCTGTGGCCCAAGCACTGGGAAGGCCAAGAAGGATAGCATCACAGGGTGGGCAGCAGTAAACTCTGGAATGAAACACTTCCCCCTGCTTGAACACTTTACCCTAACAAGTTTGTTTTAATGAAAGTCTGGGGAAAATGCTGGCATTTACCAAGTCTGGCCCAGCCCTCAGAGCCCTCTCTTTCCATCCCTCAAGGCACTTGAGTAACCTAGAACCCAACCTGGATCAGCTGGAGCCATGCCTGTGCTCCTCCCAACTCCACACGATGAGACTCCTGGCAGGCCAGGCACAGATAGGGAGCAGAGCCCGTAGGGATCAAGGCAGCCCTCCAAGGACGCCGTGGCCTTGTGGGAGGCACAGGCAGGAGCGCAGGGCTGTGTTGCACACATCTATGGTGGGGAAGCCCCGGGGAAGACATCACATCCAGGGCTGGGAAATGACAACACCCATCAGGCAGTGTCCGCATGACCTTATCCTGCATTGCAAGATGACAAGCTGTCCTGCCCGCCACCTATGCAACTATAGTCATTCAGTGAACAAGCACCTGCTCCATGCAAGACCTTCCGTAGACTGGATAGGCTGTGAGCTGCACTTCCTTCAGGGATGGTGTTGGCTTCCATAATAAGACATTTCTGGGGACACAAAAGAAAGGCCCTGCTTTGGTCTGTCAGTGACCTCAACTGCCCCATATGGAAAGCCGTCCCTTATTTCCTTGTAGAGCAGTGCTGCATGTTACTGGAAGAGCGATGTCCACTCTTAAGGTCAACAACCCATAGCTGATTTCTCATCTGCAGATACACAGACTTCGCAGCATTCTCCCCCTGAGAAATCCTCTGTATTGGACTTGGCTCCCTCCTTAAATTACTCTACAGAAAGAGGGATGTGGAAACTTAGTTCCAAATAAAACAAGTTTGTGGGATGGAATGCAAAGGAGAGGAAGCCTTTCTACTACTAATAGCAATATGCAGAAGTAATGCGTTGTACTCTTTGGCGATAAGCACTTCACAGGACACGCAGGCAGGTCAGGGCCTGACTGACAGCTCTCAGTGCAGTGATGTGCAGTGTCAGCTCCTTGCATTGTATTATCCCAGAGTTCTTTGCACGCAGCAGAAGCCATTTCCAAAATAATAATAATTTCACCAGTATCTAAAACATCAACCATCGTCCACTTGTGTGAGTAAGGCAGAAAAGTTGTGCTATCAGGAGCAGAACTTACAATGATCTTTTCTTTAGAGAAAGCAACCCGACTGTTTCATGGCAACCAGTGGTCCCTTCACCAAACTGAGGAACTGATAACATCACCCAAGAATCATAAGCTCTTAAATTAGACATTTGGCTGTTTTGTTAAAACCCCAGTTATTTCAAAGAAACAAAAGCACCCGAAGTTCACATAGGCTGGTCAGCTATTTGATATTCTGAGTTTCATTGAAATAGCCTGGTTCTTTTTCAAAGAAGGAGCTGGACGTTGGAATATTGTTCAGCAGTGCTTTCCATTGCCCAAGACATGTCCTCTAGAAATGCAGTTCTAAAGCAAGTCCTCGGTGGTGCTGTCTGCTGCCTTCTCAGTATGTTTTCATCCTTGCTTGTATGGTAAAACCTTGCTGTATACAATGATACGTCAGGCGAGATTGGTTCAGCTGTATGTAACAGAAAATCCAGATTAACAGTGGCTTACATCAGATGAAGTTTATTTTTTCCCAAGCGTAAGAATTCTAGAGCCATGTAGGACGTGAAAGGCCAGCCGCGTCACAGCATCCATCCCAGGATTTAGGCTCCTTTACCCCTGTGCTTCACAACTGTGGTGCATGATTTTCAACTCTGAGGGCACTCAGTTGGTCTAAGAAGGCTGCTGCTGGAGCTCCACCCATCACGTGTGTGTTCTAAGAGGAAAGAAGTGACTCCCCAAATGTTTTGTCTTCTTCAAGGAGCCTTACCGGAAGTCCCTCTCGGTAGAGTTTGCCCGATACTCACTCACAGGATGCCATCTAGGCTCGAGGCATTTTAAAAATGCTGCCATCTGTTAGACACCTACCAACTCTGAGTCTGCCATTGAGCAATGGCAGGAGCATAGGCTCTGTGTAGGTCGCTTGCAGCCTAGCTGAGCGCCCACAAGCTGTGCGGGAGACCCTCGGCCCTCGCTCAGGGCCGACGCCTGGCAGGCGCCCAGGTAGAATGCTGGACAGCGGCCAGAGGGGAGGCCGGTGCTCGGAAGGGCGGTCGGGCAGGGCTGCCTGGAGACGCCGAGGCCATAAAGTCGGGGTTCTTATGGCTACAGGAAGGGCTGGCTTTAAAGCTGGGAGAAGGATGAGGATGCCTCCCAGGAAACCCCAAACGTGACGTCTGAGAAGCAGGCGAGCTCTCCCAAAGGAGCCGGGAATGCAGAACAGTAGACAGGAGAAAACGGTGTCCCGAAGGCAGGTAAAGAGCACATTCTGAGGAGCGGCGGGGAAACGCCGGGGTTGCCAGTGCGCCCACCAACTCAGCCGAGAGCCACGGCAGGAAGAAGGGCGTTGTGCAAGGCCGAGCCGCAGCGGCACGGCCGGCAGTCGTGACTTGGGCCGTAGTCGTGACTTGGGCCGTAGTCGTGACTTGGGCCGTAGTCGTGACTTGGGCCGTAGTCGTGACTTGGGCCGTAGTCACGGCACTTTGCGAGAAGAGGCAGGCAGATCATAAATTCCACCGCAGCCTAGAAAATAGCATTTTAGTGAGACTCCATTTTTTATTTCTAAATGAAAAATAGAAAAATGGGGATGGGGATGTGTGACAGTCCTGGGCTTAATCCTCAATAGCACCAAAAAGAAAATTATATCAGAAAGCGAGACCCCCCCCCCCACCCCCGGGCTGTGCAAGGGCCGCAGCTCTTGGTCGCGATGAGGCCGCTGACCAGTGCAGGAGCACAGCTGTATGGCCAAGGACGGGCGTGGCAAAGGAGGCTGACCCGCGGCCCGTGCTGCCCTGCCCGCCCGTGCAAGTCACTGCAGTTGGCAGCGGAGCAACGGCAGGGGAAGCTGGTGAACTAGGTTCTTACATCCTCAGGAAAGACGAGGGGCCAGTAGTCACTGGGGCAGCGCCACTACAGGCCTTGACTTATGCTTCCAGGAAGCGGGAGGAATGGTCTGAAAGCTGTGAAAGGGCAGCCTTCGCGGTATGCACAGAAGCGAGCAGCTGCCGCTCAAGGCCTGCAGGAAAGGGGTTTGCAACGATCAGCTGCCTTTCAGTTGTAATGAGAAAGCAAGGAGCATGCTCAGAGAAGCAGTTAAGGTGTAGGGGGATCACTGACCTCAGAGCTCAGAGAGGGAGACATGTCTAGAGCCACCCAGAGATGAGGGTCCAGCCGCAGTGCGCGATGGGGAAGCTCTGTCCCATGGAAAGAGTGTGGCACGTGGTGGGGGAGCTGGGTGACAACATGCTGAATCCTTGCTTAGAGCTGGCCCTGGGAGCAGTTTGCAGCAGAAAACTAGGTTCTGCTTTATGAAGAAGGCGTCCCTCACGAGCACCCACAGAGGTATCACAGCTATGGATGTAGAATGGCCTTCCTCAGCAAAGGGACGGGGGTTCTGCCCAGGGCAGAAAGGCCTTCAAATGGCTGCCTATCACACAGCTTGAGAGGGCCTCAAACGGCAAGGTCAAGAAATTGTTTTAGCCGGGGAGATAGCTCAGCAGCATGAGCACCTGCCTGGCCAGCATGAGGGCGACAAAGCCGTTCCTTCTGGCAGCATGTCCCACTTGTGCCCCAGCACATGCCCTGGACTGTGTGTGGCCCTGCAGGTAGCCTGGCAAGCACTCTGCAAGTTACCTTTCTGCCCTCATCAGCAAAGCGGGGTGCGCTGGGCTCAGACACCATTTCCAGCACTGTGTTATGTTTCACTCATTCCAAGTTTACAGCTTCACTCATTCGGTCCAACTCCATGACCAGGGGATTTTTCTGGGCACGGAGCAGCTGTGCTCAGCAAGGCTGGGCCTTGCCCACACTCAGCTCTCAGCCCCCTGCCTGCAGAGATGTATTCTTGAGGGTGCCTCCCTGGGGCTGGATCTTAGGAAGACAGCAGCCTTGTCACCGTACCTAACCAAAGCAACCAGCTAGCATGAGGTCTGTCCAAAGGCCACATCAGCTGTGTGAGCCAAGCCATAGTCTTCCTGAAAACCAGGACCAAGGAATTCTTCCCATGAGAATACATCCAGCTCTTTAAATTTCATTGCATCTTATTTCTGTGATCTAAGCTGTCAGAAATAAAGGCAGAAAGATCGGAGCTGGCAGCACAGACAGATTTTGCCACATCGCATATGCGGAAGGTGCTAAATGGCAGCAGAAGGCAAATTGGGCGTGCTTTTGTGTCTATTTCTGCCATTCCTAGAGCTGAAAATGCTAACTTGCCTTCATCAGTCAAACTGAAATACTGTTATTATAAATTAATAATTCACATACATGACACTTTCTGTTTTAAAAAAGCAAGAATCTGTTACATCAGGGGGCTGAAATGTTCAATTATGCTTGGTAAGGTTCTCTTATAATTAAATCTGAAATAAATGAAATCATCTCATGTTGGTCGTGGCCTCCCAGCTTTGAGCTAAGTACTCGCCCCAGGTGTCAGCACTTCTGTAGCAAACACACCTTTCAAGCCAGATTTGTAGGTGCCAGGTTATAATTTAAACTTAAAGACTAGAAACCAAAACAGAAATTAGGAACTCAGATTGGGTGTTGACTCATAGGCCCATGAGGCCCAGGTGACACCGGGTGATGTATGTGAATGAAATTATGGCTGCTACTGCACAAATTTTAACCAAATCTAAAATCCTTATTGTCCACCGTGACAGATAACTATGTAATGCGTAGGTCCATCACAAGAAGAGCTGTTTTCTTAGGCTCTTCCTGGGGTCATAGCTCTCAGCCAGTACACACTCAGGTAGTTCCTACTATTTTCTATGCATTAATCTTATGCACAGATTAACGTCATAACCTATTTGTAGAGATGAACACCCAAGGAGCGAGTCTGGGCAGACTGACTAGAAGGCTTCTTCCGCCTTGGGAGATCCTCAGATTAAACATTGACAGGTTCTGGGGGACAAAGCCTGCCCCATCAGGAGCATCAGAGTACACTCGTGCACATGGACTTACCCACAGGGGCTGCAGATGACAGGAGCATACCTACAGCTTCTGGCTGGCAGACACTACCTGGCTCAGAATTCCAAACCTGAGAATCAGACCATCCTCTTTTGAGGCTTTCTTTGTGTGGCAGTTTGCATCTCTGTAGATGGGATAGAAATGTTCAGAAAATCAAGTTCCTAAAACAATAAAGCAAGTGACCTAAAGTGATTTTTAAAAAACCAATTTCAAGTGGAGTCAGCCTCAGCCAAGGGCAGTAAGTTGGCCCTTTCCCTGCAGTCCTACAGCCTGTAGTCCCGTACCTGCTGCAAAATACTTTGGCTTATAAAATTCCAGATTGACCAGACTTATTAGATATCTTCTTTAGAAAAAAATTCCCAACTGGGTGTAGGGTAGACACCTATAATTCCAGCACTGGGAGAGGCTAAGTCAGGAGAATTTCAAATCTGAGCCTCATCTAGGCAATTTAGCAAGATCCTATCTCAAAATTTAAAAAGAGTGGGGATGTAGCCCAGTGCAGAGGCACTAGGTTCAAGCCCTAGTACTAGGGAAAAATGAAATATTAAGATAGACTTTAACCATAAATACTGTGGGACAGGAAATGTGACCTGAGGAAAGCCCAGCAGAGTCTGGGCAGTTCTTGCAGCGTCCTCTGGGATTTCCCCCTCTCTCTGCCCACTTCCCCAAAGTCAACTCAGAATAGTTTTGTACAACAAAGAACTCGAGCACCCCCACCCCACCCCATCATGGTTTGCTTAATATTGCCTGCTCACCAGCACCTGGGGAACCAGTGTAGGGAGACAGCCACAGCAGCCTTCCGCTCCAGGCCCCACACTGTAGTTGAGAGAGGGTAGGAGAGTATCTCTGGTCCCCTAAGACTCCTGCCACGATGACGCAGGCATTAGGGTCTGTCAGGGAAGAAAGGGACCTGGGCAAAGTGCTCTTTAGGGTAAGACGCCTACAGCACCTTGAAAAGGCTATGACAGGTAACTAAGGGTGGAGCCTTCGGGGCCCCTAGTGCTAAGCTGGGATGCAGATGCAGCAACTAGAAATCAGGAGAACAAGCACAGGACCAACTCGAGCCCTGGAAAATCGGGGGAAAGATGAGTTCAAGGTGAGCATCAAAAGGACTTGGCAGCTAATTGGATGTTGGTGACAGGGAGCACTGTAGGATGACTGGGGAAAATTAAGTGTGGAGATCACTGCGAGAAAACAAAAGAAGGAAGACTTCGGGGGACGCTGCATTTGGGTTGGGAACGTCCAAGGGAAGCTGCTCCAAGTCTGTGGGAGCAGAGGTCTGGGCGTAGGGGCCATGGACAATCAGGGTGGTCAGTCGGGTCTTCTTGGGAGCAAATGAGGTGCAAGGAAGGAAGTGTCAGGAAGGAGCCTGAGAAATACACCAAGGGCGTCCTGGAATCGAGACAGCATCAAGAAGGGCAAGGACTGCCAAATGCCACTGCGAAATCAAGTCACGTGCTGACCAGGTTCCATGGAGTGCTGCTAGGAGATGCCAGAGGCAGCTGACGTGTGAGCCACAGAGTCTTCACTGCAGGGAGGTGCCAGCACAGCCAGGGCCTTCTAGCTGCAAGGTAGCACCCTGGATCAAGGAACTTCCACTCTTTCTCTCCGAGATTCCATGCCCCACAGGAGGTCCTCCATCAGACCACAGCCTTGCATGCTTACTCTCACCTCTTTCTGCTCCAGGCTGTGAACTCTGCAAGGACATCAGCAAAATCTACCTCCATTCCCAGACCACCCAGTCCACACAGCACAGCAGTATGCAAGATTGTGATGTGTGCTGGCTTGAAGGAAGGCAGCTCCCAGAGCGCTGATTACAGCGACTTTACTGCAGCCTCGGAGTGCACACAAGCCAGGCAGTATTCTGAAATGCTTTCTGAGGAACCTAAAAAGGCAGCAGGATCTCCTCCCCGGGAAAGACTGCCCTCTGGAGGGAACTGCAGGCCCGTGGGCAGCACCTAGGAGAAGGCCATCCCTGGCGAGAACACTGGCTCTCCCACAGGGGCTGCGGGTGTGGGTGTCCACAGAGAAGTCCTCAGGCAAGGCCCTGATGAGTGAGATGTAGCCCAAAGAAGAGGCTGACGCCTAGCTCTCTCTCCCTGCCCCCTGCAGTGCCCAGCATATCTTCTATGCTTGTGCTTCTGTCTGTGCCCACCAGCTTTGCTTTGGGAAAGTGCGGAAGTAGAACGACTGGTCTGCCCCCTGCCTTCACCTCCGGAGGATAAACCCTGGGTGTATCCCATTGTCTCCTCTTTAGCTCTAGAGAATTCCTCGAGTTTCGTTAGTCACCCCAGCCCCACCAGGGCCATGAGCTCAAAAGGTGCTGAAACAGTTTACTTTGGGTCACTGCCCAGCAGGAAGGGGTGATAACCCCAGCTATGTCCCTAGACACATGGACACGGGTACCCACCGAGCCTCATAGGTGTTGAAAATGCAGCAGTGAGCGAAACATTAATCCCTGTCCTCATGGGGCTTCTCTGCCAGTGGAGCACAACGAAAATCCAACAGTAATAATGCTACTGCAAATTAGATGGTGTTAACTACTGTGAAGAGAATACCTGGGACAAGAGATGCTAGAGAGAGAGGCTGCCCAGAGAAACTGCAAAGAGAAGCCGACATTTGGATAAGTATTTACAGAAAGTGGCACAGTGAGCCCTGAGGACTTTCGAGGAAGAACACTGCGGTTGGAGGGCAAGCCAGTGACACAGGCTGAGAGGTAGGACGAGCAGGTTCTCGAAAAGCAGTGTGAGGTCACAGTGGCAGGGGCAGAGCGAGCAGGAACAGAAGCCAGGCTCAAGGCAGAGGGAGGGTTTCACTGCAGGGAACCTTGGCAGCAGTGTAAGGACCTCGACCTTGACCTTGACTTCGACCTTGACCCAAGGGCCACTGCAGGGCCGGGCACGGCAGGGAGTCGCATGATCTGATTTTCGGATCTCTGAACATGCTAGAAAGAGACGGGCTGGGGGGACAAGGAGGTAGGGATAGAAGGGGACTCACACCTGCCAGATGGTTCCTGCTCCTCATGCTCACCGGGCCAGGGCTGAGGGGCTGGCGGGGGATGGGAAGATCTAGAATATCTGGGAAGTAGAGACACGATGCTGCTCTGCCTCATGGAGCGTGAGAGAGAGAGAGCAGGCCGCACGACCCGCTCTGTGGCAAATCTTGCTGGAGTGACGAAGAGCTGTCCTTGAGACCCTGCTTCCAGAAAAAAGGGCAAGGAGCAAAGGAGAGGAAAGGAGTGTGCTTTCCTTTTTTAAGCTATATGACAAGCCTCGAGCTTCAAAGAAAGAGACACAAACGGCAGCACAGAAAAGTCAAAACCAGGTTTTCAAGACTTTCAAATTTTCCCTTCTGTTCATTCTTTTTTTCTTTCTGTCTTTCTCTGTCTTCCTCTGTCTTCTTTCCTTCCTTCCTCCATCCCTCCCTTCTTCCCTTCTTCCCTCCATCCCTCCCTTCTTCCCTTCCTTCCTTCCTTCCTTCCTTCCTTCCTTCCTTCCTTCCTTCCTTCCCTCCTTCCTTCCTTCCTTCTTCTTCCAAACCTGGTCTGTTCCCCAATGTGTATGTGTGATCCCTCTTCCATCTCTTCTGTGTTGCAAGTTCCAGAATGTTCTGTGGCACATGGTGTCATCTGATTGCGAAGGGTTCCTTTTGTAGCGTGCCCAGTTCAGATTGGTGGGAAAATGTGAAGCAATCTCCAGGGCTGTTTCACTTTGCTAACACCAGAACTAAAGCCAAGTTCATCCCCTCGAGGGAGGAGCCCCTTCCAAGGTCATTTTGCAGCATAGCATAAGGCCCCCGTTTTATCCAGAGTGCTTTGGTCAAACATTGTGGTCGTTTTTTCTAAATTCCCTCCCATTTATGCCGGGCCCTTATGCTTTGATCTCTTCCTCCCACACCTCTTACCACCCCTCAGCACGTAGCCTTCTAGGATACTCAGCTGGTACTCTTGCAAGTTTCAGAGCAAGCTACACTATATTACATTTATGTACTAGGTTTTGACATAGGTGCCTCACGATTTGAGCAGTTTGCTATTTCTGCAATCTCTAAGTATACACGTATCTCTAACTATATAAAAATACAACACCTAAAAGATTTATCCCACAACAGCAGATATTTTTTAAGGATGTCTTAAAACATGTTAAAAAATCACTCCTTCACTGACCTTGCAAAGCACCCAAAAATATCTCAATTCCTTAGCACCCAGCACAAAACTATGCAATTGTTTGTTAGACAGATCTATTCTGTATGCCTCCCCTTAAGACAACGTGGGCTCTGTCTAGAATTTGGAGCTGACTTTTGGAGGATTCCTTGAAGCACAAGTCCTGTGGGCTTAAATTCCTGGTGAATGTCATTTATTCTCAGTCCCACCTGTGCGTTGAAAGGTGTGAGAAAGCAACTCGAGAGTACATCGTCCTTGCTCTGTGATGTTGTTTCCTTCGCCTCTTATTTAGAATCCTCCTAATGCCACCAACTGTGATAGGCCTTTACCCACATTATCTCACTTAAACCTCACATTTAACTAGTGGCCAGTGCACCATCGGAATCCCCTTGTACAAGATGAGATCCGAAGCTCCAGTTCATGCAGAAACTTACCAAACATCACCTGGCAGAGGCAGTGAAAGAGCTGCGGCTCAGGCTCAGGTGCACCAGCCTCCCAGTCATGTCCACTTGACCTCAGCAGCATGCTGTCCCCACCAGCCAGCGCTCCTCGCAACACGTGCTTAGTCCCGAAGGTGCCATGGCTCCCTACGCCAAGCCACCGAGGGCCACACTGACGGTCCCAGGCTCTGCTGGCTCTGCCCCACTCCTGTCCTGGAGATGGACACACACAGTGTCTCATGTTGCTCCCTGTGCTGGCCCCAGGAGTGGCCAGCAGCTAGGACAAGCACGCCTTACATTCAGGTTCTGCCCACCTGCCTCACAGAGCACAGGTGTGTGCTGAATCTGTAGGTGAGCTTTCAACTGCTGTCCTCCTGGAGAGTAATCTTCAAAGGAAAATTCTCTTTAGGCCATGGAGCAGCCATTGTCAGCAGTTGGCATGCAAACAGTTAGCAGGTCATTTTAGTGAGAACAAAGAATGTTGAAGAGAAGGGGGTGAAATGTTAGCGAAATCTGTAGAGAAGACAGCTCTCAAACCAGCCGCAGCTGCCTGCCTTGCTGCTGCAGAGCTCGAGCCCCACCTGTAATGTCACAGAGAACCTAAGATGTTGCTGCACTGAGAAAGGTAGTGGCACATGGCCCAGAAAGCCTCCGTGGTGTGTGAGGTGGGGACCCCCAGAAAGCCTCCGTGGTGTGTGAGGTGGAGACCCCCAGAACAGCCTC
>NW_004524620.1:13573564-13598258 GCF_000260255.1 Octodon degus | reverse complement strand
CCCCAGAACTGCCCTCCGTGGTGTGTGAGGTGGAGATCCCCCAGAACTCCAGCCTGAGTCTTCCCCACCCTGTTCATGTAGTTGTTCCCTGGAGAATTTTGAGGACTGGCCTTGCGGCCCATGCTGTACTAAAGGGTGCTTCCTGCAAGAGTGGGGGACTGTGTCCCTACATATTTTAGGGGTTTTCTTCTAACCATTTATCTCTGACACACATCTTAGATCTGAAAAGATTCTTATAACCACAAACATCATGTGCTTAGCTGATTTCCAGCAAATACTGGGTCTGCCATGTTTCATGACTTTGGGACATTATTTGGGTTTGGTTATTGCTTCAGGTTTTATTTCCACAGGCCTGTTTCCTCTTCGGAATCTTTTCCTTTATTACTTTTTTATGTATAACTTTAAAGTAGCAAATGTTGAACATCCTTAATTCATAGAGCTCTAGGGTGACCTAACACTCAAAATATGAGCCTGGCGCCACAGGAGGATGATTTTGTTTGCAGAATAAATCCCAGGACCTCCTTGGTCCTCTCTTGGACTGGAAAGCACATCATTAGGGGCCTCCTGGTGTCCAGCCCGTCTTGTGCCCTGAGGTCCCAGAGCACTGAGTGTCGCCCTTGCTCCTTGTCTGCATCCTCAGCAGACGCGATCTGGCCCTGAAGGGTGGCTGGCACCCTGCTGTCTGCACCCACCAGCAGCCAGTCCCGGCACTCGGCCTCCTCCTGTGTCCTTTCTCTTTTCTCTTTCCCTCTTTGTTCCTTTTCCACCTTCCCTTCTCCTAGCACCTAGATTTTCTTCCCTTTTCCTTTTTATTCCCATAATTTGAAGAATAAGTGAAAACAACGATGCTCAGAATACCTTCCAGAATGGTGAGCCTCGCCCTGGCCTTCACATTCCCCTTGGAGGGCCACCGGGCTGCCGCCTCACCCTCCCTTCTCATCCCCTGCAGTCTCTTTTGCTCTGTGCCGTGCACTCCCCTTGAGGATATGCTCTGAGCTGTGCAGGCGTTGCCTAGACTGCGGGGCTTGCGTCCAGAGGCTGCCCTTGTGAACCAAGGTGTCGATGCTTGTGGCTGACAAATCTCTAGGCAGAAAGGCATGCAGCTTATGTCTCTGTCACCACTGGCTGGGCTGTGTCCCTGGCTAGGCTGTTGCTAATTTTGTAAGCAGCTGGGAGGGGAAGAAGCGTTCCAAGCCCCACCTGTCACCTCTGGTCCGGCACAGTTAGGTTATCAAATGGAGACATGGATAAAGGGCCCATACACCAGCTGCACATGCCTTTGATATGGCCGCACGCCACACCCGTGAGGAAGGGCAGGTGGCTGGTGCCAACTTGCTGTGCCCCGTGCCGCAGAAGCACTGTGGTCTGGTTTGGATTGGTTTGGCTCTAGCTAGAGAAGCAGAACGAGGCAGCCTGCTAATGTGCTGCAAGGGGGCTGCCTGGGGGAAACCGTAGGGGCCGAGGTATTCTGAGGACCTCATCATATCTGACGCAGGCAGTAATCAGTCAGTTTAAAATGAGAATCTTTTATATCTCAAGAGTTCCCAAGGCAGGAAATCAAGGAGCAGAAAAAGAAAATGTGCTGTGTGTTCCTAATCTCTGCACCTTTGCATGCTTATTTTCTGTGCTTGCTGCATGAGCTTGCCCATTAATTATATGTCACTAATGAAGAAGGGTGCCATACCTGCGGCCCAGCCGGTGGAGTGATGACTTCGAGGACGGTGCTTCTTCCCCGCACCTCTCCTAGTGTCTCATCTCCAGCGTGACTCGCTGTGCTCAGTTGATCATTCTTTGCCCTAAATCTCCACGTGGAATCAGTCGCCTCCTCAGGTTTTCCCTGCAGCTGACTCAGTGCATTTGAGAGCTGTGATGCCTGTTCTTGGTTCATTTAGAAACTGCAATGTCAATTATGATCAATGCTTGAAAGCCAAAGTCAAATCAAAGGACCCTGGGCTTGACTTTCCTTCCCAGCTTGCTGCCGAAAGCCAATCTGGGATGAGTATTTAACTCCAGACCAATGGCTATGTCTCCAGAGCAGCTCTTGTTTCTTTGGACTCTTTTGGACCACAGCAGCAGGGGTGGAGTTTCGTGATGCTTTCATTTATCTTGTAAGCAACTGGGAGGGCAGGGAAGCATTCCAAGCTCCCCTTCCATCTGTGGTCCAGCACCTTCAGGTTCTCAAGTGGAGAAATGGGCTAAAGAATCCCCAAAGGTAAGAAAGTTCTTTCATGCAGGTGGTGGGGCCGTTGGGTTGGGCAGAATGGCTTTGTCACTGCTCCAGACAAGCGCAGCTGGAGAAGCCACGTGCCGGTCCTGCCAGGGCTTCCCGCTGGCCCCAGGCCTTTCCTTTGTCTTTCCCCTCACTGGGTCTACTCCCTACAACTTTCTCTTACTTCAGGGAGGTTCAGAGAAAAGGCTTCAATTCTCCACAAGATCGCTAAGAAGAAATGCCAAGCAGATGACAGCGAGAGGCAGAACGGGGCTGCCAGTCAAGTTGGTGAGTGCAAAGTGACCTCCCCTGCCGAGGGGCAGGGGAGCCCCGGATCTGCGCAGAGGCAGAGCAGCGCGGCCTTTCTGCGCATGCGGAAATGAGGCGCTCTCTCCCGAGTGGGGCAGGACGGGGTGCACGCAGCATGACACCCGTAACTCTAGGAGAAGCAGGGGTAGCCTGCTCCTAGCCAGGCATCACCATTCATGAGCAGACAGCGCTTCTTTTCAAGGGTTCCACGTCCAGGGGACACTCACGTTATTCAGTGCCTGAACATAGGTGAAAAGCCCTCTGTCGCTAATCTTTGTCTGGTAACCAAACATTAAACCTGTACACTGCTGCCAGCAGAGCCGCGGCGTTACACACCCTCAGATGTCTGAGTGACAGAATGAGTCGAGCCCGCCTGTCTTTCTTAAGAATTCGGCAGATCAGCCCAGGTCTCTTTTGGCTGACTTTTCCAGAACTCCTGTGTGACCAGATTGTGACATTTAGCATTTTATTTTAACTTGGAACACGATGCTCCTTCTCTCCTGTCTGTAACTATAACTCTCTAATTCTAAATTCAAACTAAATTTAACCTAATCTGGATCTATGCTATAAACAAAGCTATTGCCCGAGGAACTAAAATTGTCTGCAGACAAAATTTAGCAGTGTTGTACTCAAAATACGTGACAGTCTGTAGAAGAGCTTCCCCTCTCTGTTGTCCTGACTTCTGTCCTAGAGAAACTTTCAGTTGCATATGAAAAGAGAAACAAGACAGCTGAATTGTTAGCAATGATTCTGTCTTGAACTTGGGATTATGGATTTTTTTTTTTTTTTGTCTTCTTTATGCTTCATGAACTTGGACACATTTTTTAGATTGAGAATATTTGTTTGGCTTTTATATTATAAAATATGAAGACACACCACAAATTTTATTACCTAAGATAAGTTTTGCTTATGGTATTTAGGTTTTCTGCTCCATTTGCTTATTTCTCCTGTATGAAATTAGGAAGGCTGGATTAAAGCCTGGAGGCTTGGGCTCCATCCCAGTCATCATCCTCCTGGTGACTGGGGACCTTGGGCTTAGAGTGAATCTGCTGTGAGGAGAGGACACAACTCCAAAGAACATCCCAGTATTGCTGGGTCTGTGAGTGTCATTGTAACTAAAAAATAACACGTACCTAAAATCCAAGCTTTTCAAAGTAAGGCCAAGAGGTATTTTCACGTGTCCTTTGGAGGGGCCCTCAGAAGATGCGTGAGAGCGCTGCGTACGCTAAGCTGTGCGTGCTCCAGTGAGGCGCAGCGTCCGGCCGGCAGTCCTTCCTGTCCACGTCCCGGCTGCCTTTGGCACACAGTGTCCTGTGTGGCCAGGCTCAGGTTTGGCTGCAGCAGACTGACCCTGAGACAGCACCACTTCCCACAAGAGGGTTTTCTTAGCCCTTACGTCACTTAGTATTTCTTAGTTTAAATAACTGAGTCAAACATACCAAGATAAACTGTCATTGCCATGTGCAGCAAAACATCATGTATATTTAACTATTACTACTAAAAGTATTTTTAAAGGTACAGTTGACCTTCTGTGGCTTCCTGTATTTAAATAACTTTATGCTTCTGTAAGCTGCAGCTAAATACATAAACACAAGCATTCCCTTGATGTCCAGTATTTGGCCACTTCAAACACAATTTCTATTTTTAATCTCAAATTATTGGCCACGGCACAGTCACAGAAATGTTTAGCCCTTCCGAAGGGCTAGGAAGAGATGTGGCCTGGCCCTCGATGAGCAGCTGAGTCGGGCACAGGCGGTCCCAGTGGGCAGCACCCCCATGGCCCACCAGCTGCACCCGCGCCTCAAGCCTATGACCAGGCCCCTAGAGTTGGCCTGAGGTTCCCGGAAGCCTTTTCACCTCCCTTCCACCGCAGTCCTGGCTGGTCCCTTGCAGCCCAGCTGATCTCCTGAGGGTGCTTCCGATCCCTGAGAAGGAACCTGCGAGCAGAAGGCGGGGGCTCTAGCGGGAATTCAGTTGTTTTCTTGCACCAGGCACTGTGCCAAGAGCTTTCTCTGCACTTGCTTAGTTCCTTGCAGAAGTATCATTTGACGATGTGAGTGTGTTGTTGTTGTTGTTGTTGTTGTTGTTGTTGTTGTTGTTAGTGGTGGTAGCGGTGGCAACAGTCCTCATCCACGCATTATGTGAGAAGTGCTGTCACCTCAATTTCATACATAAGGAAACTGAACCTTGGAAAGGCTAAGTCACTCACTAAGGGCCACACCACATACAAAGCAGGGTGAGATTGTGAACAGGGCCCCATGCTGGCCCCGGCGTCTCGGAGTCCACCCTTAAGCAGGGCCCTCAGGTCGCGTCTCAGCTCTGAGGAAGTGTTGATCCTGCACCTGCTGACCTGGGCCTTCCTCTGGCCGCCGTGCTCTCTGTCAGTAATGACACAGCCTTTGGCCTCTATTCCCTGTGCAAACCCCTCTTGCCTCACCTACAGCAGGACGCCCAGGTGTGCCATGTGCCAGGTGGCATTCTGCAGGCATCTTGAGGAGGGCCAGGTTGCCAAGCCCGCCTTGTGGATGGCCAGGTCTCTACTCACGGGCTGGAGAGACAGCGCTAAAAGCAGTGGACCCCGGAGGTCAGCCAGTCTGAGTCAGTCATTTCACCGAGAAGAGTCCTGGATCCCAGAGGGAGGAGGAGACTTCCCTAAGAGGACAGCCTCACAGCGGCAGAGCAGCCTGGGGCCACTTTCTGCACCCAGTGTCCCCTCCGGGTGCTCGGAAGGGATCCTGCTCTGAACAACAGTGTGAAAGTCGGGTCAGACGTTGGTTTCTCGAGTGGCTGCTGGACCTAGAGGAAAGCCTGGCAGGCAGGGAGCTCGTCAGGCATGCAGCGGCAGCAGGGCAGAGCAGGAGGCAGAGTGCTGCCTGGGGCAGCGGCAGATGCCACATGCTGGGTGGCATGGGGCAGGGGGCAGAAATCCCCTGCTGTGCTGCCCAACACCATCCCAGTTCTCAGACACAACCATCTTTTCCTCTGACTAACCGCTTAGGATACTCTTTTCCATGTGTCTCTTGACTCCCTGTTGATTCTGTTTGCTTTCTTTGTGTGTGTGTGTGTGTGTGTGTGTGTGTGTGTGTGTGTGTTTAAATATGTCACAGAAAAAATCGAGCTCCCAAACAGCACGAGCACAGAGGTGGAGATGACGCCGTCCAGTGAGGCTTCGGAACCCGTGCAGAACGGAAGTCTCTCCCACAGCATCGAAGCAGCAGAGACCCAGGTATGGAACTGATCCGGGCTCCTGTGGGCTGCTGTTGCTGCTGATAGCATCCAGGCCCTGTATCTGCCTTGTAGGCCCAGCAGCAGAGCAAACCTGGGCCATTTGGTTTGCTCGGACACCAAGTGGGGCGGACGGTTTCCTCTGTGCATGTCCCCATAGCAACCACTATCTGGCGTGTGTCCAGGTCTGCGCTCACTGGGAGACCACCATTGTCCAGTGAGGTAGGAGGGCCTGCGCTCGGGGTCCTCCAGGATCTCTGAGCCACATCCCAGGCCTGATAAAACAGATCCCTGGGAAGCAGCACCAAGATATTAGCATTTTCAATTCGCTCCTGGGGGATTTTAACGTATGATAAAGTCTCATAGCTGCTGCCATCTAGTTCTTTGCATCTTTAAGGTCATGTTAAATGAAAACGACCATGTTTAAATGAAACCACCACCATCACACCTTGGTGAGCGCCTGGCCTCTCTCTACCTGTGCTAGGAATGAGCACTCTAGCCCAGCTCGCTGTTACGCTTGGTGGGCATAGTAATGCCTGTAGCATCGAAAAGACACCTACTATGTGCTGTGGATTTGGCCCTGGGAATTTGGTGTATGTTGCCACCTTCATACCTCACAGCTGAAGGTATAGACATTTCATAATTGAGAAAGCTGAGCTCACTGAGGTGGAGTGTTCGTTAGTGTCACCAGCTCACAGGCAGTAGAGCTGGGGCTTGCTCCCGAGGCTGGATATAGTGCCTAGACTGTTTCCACCCCGTGACACTGCCTCTGAACCGCAGCTGCTCAGGAAACCGCCGGCACCTCCATGGTGCTTGTTCAGTCTCTGGATCTCGTCCCCAGCCTGTGAATCAGGCAATGCAGGGTCAGGGCTTCTCAAACTTAAAGGTGCTTAAAGCTCCCCAGAGAGCCAGAGTGTGTGCTTGGAGTGGCCACGTCTGGAGGGAGCTGGAGTGGGGTCAGTGCTGCCGCGGTCCCACATCCACACTCCCGGCAGCACTGCCCTGAAGTTTGAAACCCACTCCCCTGCCAGAATCTTCCCAGTGAGCTGAAAAGTTACATGGTGCACACAAGGAGAAGCGAGACTATAGCAGCATGGCCCCCATGCTGTCTCCTTTAAGCCAGGAGACACTGCTAGAGAGGGAATCTCACTCTCCTTAGAGGGAAAGATGTACTCGCTGTTGCCTGCTGCCCTTACTCCCTAGTACGCTTATGTAAAGAAAGCGACTTCACAAGCAGGAAAGGAGAAAAGACCCTGTCTCCCTCTGCCCTCTTGGCCGTAGGCCCCTTACCCCCTCACCCCTGAAGTCCCTCCACACTCAGCGGGAAAGGAAGCTGGCGGAGCAGCATGTGGCAGGAGGAGCAGGCCTGGGACATCTGGTCGCCCTCAGGGCTGGCCCGTCGCAGGTGTGCAGAGGTGCGTCGTCATCAGCCCCTCCACCTGGCTGGCAAAGGGCCATCTGTGCCCCACCAGGGAAGACAGGGCTCAGGGCAGCGAGCGCATCAACTGACCCCTCCTCCAGCGTGGCTGTGCCCAGGGCCTAGAGCAGAAGCATGGGGCAGATTTGTGCACCACGCTGGCGCACACAGAGCCTTTGAGGAGCCAGCCACCACGTGCACAGTCCCAGAGGCCAGGTGAGGTTCAAACCTTGCTGAGCTACCAGTTTCTCCATCTTCTCTAACAGTACCTGCCCGGTGTGGCGAGCATGAAAGGTAAAGGGGGTGATAGCACAGAGCCCTTGGCGTGGCGCGAGGTGCTACTTACGTGGACGTACTCGCCATCCAAAGCCCACCCAAGCGCCCCCCACAAGGAGCTCAAGGTACATGAAATGAGAAAGCACAGCAAACGCACATGACATTTGGCGTTCAGGGTGAGAATGAATCAGCCAGTAGGCACCGTGACCTAGGGCGCCCTGGGCACCTGCCCGCAGTCCTCTGAGAGCAACCCAAGGACAAAAGTAACCCTTGCGAGGAGAGACATCAAACTCCACAGAAGAGGTAATATATGAGCTGGGTGTTGTTGGATGAGGAGGAGTCTGTCATTCAGAAAAGAAAGAAATAACCAAAACATCAAGATGTGCAGAGGGGTAAAGCCCCGAGGAAGAAATTCATGTTGAGCTATTGGTGAGGAAGATGCTAGAACTGGAGAGAAAAATGTAGACGGAGGAGAGACCCAGCAGGAGCAATAAATTACTTAAATTCTCCAGCAATCTGATTGGAAAGTGGTGTGGCTTGGTTTGGTTTGGTTTTGCGTACCAAGGATCAAACTCAGGACCTTGAGCTTGCCAGGCAGGCACTTATGCCGCTCAACTACATCCCAGCCCTAGAAAGTATTTATTGTCCATCTGTATCAGGTAAAACAACCTACTGGGCCTGAGAGATGCCAGCATTCTCACAGGCTGAGACTGTGATCGCAGACAACCACAGGGCCAGGGAGAAGGGCAGGCAGTGATGGAAGGAGAAGCCTGTGGAGATACTGTGGTGTGGAGCAAGGAGAGACCAGGGGCAGTATCTGGGCTGACCATGCACTTGGGGAGGAGCTGGCCACGGGGACAAAGTAGGAATGGACTTACATGGCTGCAGCAGGGGTGGAAGGATGGCAAGAGCAGGAAGTACAGTTGCACCAGTTGGAGAGCAGGACAGAGCAGGCTGGGCTCCCATGTGCACTGTGACAGGAAACTGACCTCCTGCTGGGGCGTACTGTCCTTTGGAGGTGCCCACATGACCCTTATGGGCCAGAGTCTCCCAGGGTCATGGTCCAGAGCCGGGAAGTAGGGCTGGAGGTGGAGGAAGCTTCGTTCATTGCAGCAGTAAGGCCGAGAAGCTGCGTAAGTCTTGATGGCAGGCCTGAGCTGGACGGGCAGAGTGCGGGGACCCAGAGAGGTGTTCACACAGTCACCCCTTGGCCCAGGCGCGGGGTCTGTAGGGGACCCAGCAGTGCCCAGTGTGCAGCAGAGACACAGCTGTGACAGGCAGGAAAGATCAGGAGTCTGGGGATGACCTGGAGTCCGCGGGCCTGGTCTGGTCTGGCCTGGAGACTATTTCTGTAGGACGTGGGAGATGAGAACGATTTGTACTTTTTTTTTAGAAAACAGTGACGCAGTCGCAACATATGTGACAGAGACCATATGGACCTCAAAGCTGGAAATATTTACTGTCTGGCCCCTTACAGGAAAAAACTGTCCATTCCTAATATAAGCCGTCTGTAGTCTCTAAAGAGAAAGAAAAGAAAAAGAGGCAGTTTTCATGTACTGACTTAGAATGATCTTCAGTGCATGTTGTTAAACACAAAAGGCAACGTGCCAGATTTATGTTGTACTACAGGGTAGAATAGCACGCTACGTTTTATACCAAAGACAAAAAACACAAGGAAATAACCTGCAAGTATTTGCTTGGAGGCTACCGAAGAAACTGGTCGTGTCAGTACCTTCAGAATGAGGCCTGGGTCCACGGCACAGCACCTGCCTGGCAAGTGCAAGGTCCTGAGTCCCATTCCCAGTAGAAGAGGGAGAGGAGGAAGAGGAAGAAAAAAGCCTAGAGAATGAGCAACTTGGGTGAGAGGCTTTGCCACTGTGTGCTCCTCTGTGGCTTTGGGCTTGAGCCAGGTACCAGTATTAGGCATTTAAAAAGACTGAAGGTAACAAAAATGATAATGGGTTAAGTTGAGACAGAAGCAGTATCCTTTCATCCTTGGAGTAGGCTAGAGACAGCCCCCTGAGCGCAGACCCCAGATCTGCTCCTTGCCGGCCGTGTCGCTGTGCCTCTGCAGCCGGGTGTGCACAGTCACAGCCCCGACCTCGTCGCGCTGCATGAGGATCAGCTGCTCCGGGACAGTTGCAGATACACAGTTAGCCTCGACTGAGTGTCTGCCGTGACTAGCGTGCCTAACAGCATTCCTTTTACCAGCCATCAAGTAGCCCAGATGACGAGGGTCAAGCACCGGTTGTGGTGAGAGTGGCAGTGGGTGTATTTGAGACTATTCCTGGGCCGGTGCTGAAAACCGTGGTGATGAGCTGGTTGTGGGACACAAGCAGGGAAGGGAAGCTGCTGGTGACACTGAGGTTTCCAAGCTGGGACAAGGGGGTGATGGTAAATTAGGGTTATGGCTCCGTCATTTTAAAAAGAGATGGGAACATTCAGGTCCCCTGAAGCAGTTTCCCAGAAATGATTTGATGCCTTTTGTTTTGTTAGCTTGCTTGCTGAGTTGTGTTTTTATCAAGCGCCCTGCAGAAGGCGTTGTGCATCCTGACTTTATTCACAGAAACGCACCGCTGGCATTCTCCCGAGGGTTCAGCCTGTCGCTTTAATTAACTGGCTGTTTTGAGAACCCCATTTACCAGGAAACTAATTGCGTACTGACACCTCGCTCAGGGGTTTCTCCACTACAGACTTTACGCCGCAGCCAGCAAAGACTTAGCAGTCTTCTCTCAGAGAGGAGCAAGCCCTGAGCAGAAAGGGCTCTGCTTCGTTGTGTGTTCTGTGGAGCCACCAAGCAATCTGACTGCACTGCGTAGTGCTAATGTCTTTCTCCCAAACTGTTAAAAGTGGTGTTGTTGACACCAGCACAGACGCGATCCTAGGCTGCCACCGAGAATTTGCCAACTATCTCAAATTATCAGTAGGGAGACTCTAAGCAGGTGTGCAGGACGCCCCAGCACCACGTCCTCTCCCACCCAGAACCCAGCACGGTCTTACAGCCGAGCTCTGCCAATCGCGACCACGGCCAGGTGATCACACTCGCCCACCTATGCTGCAAAGCTGCCCCTGGCTACCAGCACAGCGAGAGCCCGTTAGCTGTCCTCACATGGGCGGTGGAAGAAAGGGCGCCTTGCCGTCGTAGCCTCGCAGTCTGAAGAGCTGAGGTTTAAAATTATGTCCTGTATTTTCACGTATCTCAAAATGGCTTCTTATGTCTGGCTTTGTTTCACCTCTGAGATTTCTATGATTAGAAAATTGTCACTGCTTTGGCTAAGAGTCACACAGATGCCCTGGTGGGCAGATTTTTATGAGAAAATCACTTGTCTGGATGGATGGTGGATGGATGGATAGATGGACAGACAGACGGATGGATGGATGGATGGATGGATGGATGGATGGATGGACAGCAGGCGGAGGGAGAAAGGCAGATGGTGGATAACATGCAGACTTCTCCCTCCCTCACTGCGCCACTCAGGTGCCCCGCTAAGCCCTGGTTTCCTGGTGGGAACTCGGCTCTGTTTTATTTCTCCTTGGTGTTGTCTTCACCTGAACTTCCTGGACTTTTTAAGACATGCTTCCAGGGAGGTTCGTGGAGGTTACAAAAATGTGCAAGTATTATGTGACTAAGTAAAAGATAAGTGGAGAAAAGATAATGGAAGGGACTATGATTTTTTTAAAAGAATTAACTACTTTGACCAAAAATTATAGAAAAAGAAGAGCTGCAAGGACAGACAACATTTTGGCCCTAGCCTTTCAAGGTCAGTGCAGACTCTGCAGTACAGGAGAACCTGTACTGTAGCAACATGTAACTCCATTGTGTCTCAGATGTTCTGATCAAGGAGATTATGGGACCACAGAGGAAAGTGATTGATGATGTAGAGTGTACCTAAGGAGAGTCACATGGAGAGAAGACATTCTTTCAGGCTTTACAGAGAGCAAATTGGTCAGGCAATGGCCATGACTCATCCACATGGTTGACACTGACAAAGGATCTACAGACTGTGGTACAGGGTTTCAGGGTAAATCCTGAGAGGATTTGACTGACCTTGGCAGATACAAAAGTTACATTTCTTGTTATATAGGTCTTACTTTATTTTGGTCTTAAACATCCAGCAGAAAAATATAAAAATGAAATACAAAAAGTAAAGTCATATTAATATGCTGAGCTGTAAAAGGCTTAAGTCAACAACTACTGACATTGCCAATCCTATGGATAACCCACTACTATTATGGACTACTGGACTATATGGGATTATTTTGTTGAATTCACATACCTACAATATTTAAATGAGAATGGAGTACCCATCTCTGAGAAAACTAAACAAAAAAGGGGATACAAATGAAGGACCATTTTGTATCTGTCTATTCAAAATTGGAGAGATACACAGCTACTTTCTCTTAATTCAATGAGAAGAAAGATTTGTAGTAATAGTGTTTGGACAGGATATCATGTCTACATCTTGCACTATGAATAAGCACTAAGAAAACAACAATAAGCAATATATTAATTATTGAAACTGTCCTGATCAGTTCTGAAACTGTCTCGTTGCTATTTCTCAATAAAATTATTTTTAAAAGTTAGACAAAAAAAAAAAAAGAATTAACTTCTTTATTTAAAAAAACTCCCTGCTATTAAATTTAGATCTAAGGGTAGTTTGGGGAGAAGTGCATCATCTTCGAGGCCTGCAGCTTATGACTGATTATTATTGTTCAGGTTATAGCTATGATTTTAGGGCTCCTTTCATAATAAATATTGGTCAAAGAATCTTGGGTCTGAGAGAAGCTTTCGAGATTTTCTAAGCAGGCAGTATTAGAATCTATATTTTGTCTTTTTCCTAAAATATCGCTCTCATGATGTTTTCAGAATACAAGGCTTAATACAGCTTAGACCCTTCCATTAGTCAGTGAGAAAGTAGCTTTTTTAAATGATGAAGTGTAACACCCAGGCCCACCGCTGGGAAAGTTTTAGAAAAGCCAAGGACTGTGTTTTCCTTCTGTTAATTGAGATTATTGAACCTCTTGAAACACGAGTGCAGTGGAACTTGAGGCTTCTGTCCCAAGACTGGGAGCACGGTGGGTCTCCAGATCAGACGCTGCCAGGCCCCAAGGGCAGTGCTGAGGCCGGAGTCCAGTGGTGAAGGAAACAGGGCTTCCAGAGGCCCTCCCCTCTTGGGACCATGACTGCCTTAGAAAAGAAGCCCATTGCTGGCCATGAAAAGCCAGCCTAAGTTATGAGGCAGGAAAATACTGTTTCGTGGCCAGGCCATAGCACACAGGATCCAGTGGGAGGGGGAGCATGTCTGCAGAGCGCACGTCATCATTATGTTTATCGTACGTATTTTAAACAAAAGTTGAGGTTCCTTGTTTTTTTAATCTGATAAACTGGACAATTTAACAATGCTTAACATGCATTCAAAGGCCTTTTACCATATTTGAAAATGACTCTTGAATTTTACCAAAATTTGAATATTGACCGAAAATTATACACTGTATGCACAGAGAATCTTACTCTTAATAATACCATTTGTCATTGTGCTTCCTGAAGAGTTCAAAGAGCACATTCACCATTCACATAAGACAGATTAAGGGGTCCTTACTAGTAAAGTGGAGGAAGGGCTCGTTGCCATTCCAGAAAAATACTGACCTTAGGATCTCTGTTCTTTTGAGTAACTATAGTCTAGTTGACAATAAGATGATGAAAGTGATTTTTTGATTTTTTTCTAATTCTCCAGTTGACAAATCTTTTACAAATTGCATCAATAAGATACCTAGAGCCCATGAAAAGGACAGAAAAGCCAATTTACAATTGTAATTCAGAAAGAAGCCCCTCTGGTTCATGGGTTGCACCTCAGAATCACTTGGCAAAATAGAAAGCGATTGCATCCCCTCCCCCGCTCCGCACTCTTCTACATCACTATAAAATGGTCACGTGGCTTGTCCAAATCTTGGGGCCAGACAGCCTCGTCACTCACAGCCGAATAGTTTTAAAGCCTTGGTCTCAGTTCAGAGTCCTTTGTGGATGGAGTTGTTGTCAGGTTGTCATTGCTCAGTGAAACCTTATTTCGTACTGAATGCACTAAATTCTTGGTGCAAGAATTTTTCCCATCTATATGTAAAACAAACCATATGATGGTATTATAAGAGGAGCAAATTATTTTCTACCACAAGACAGGAAAAGATTTATCACTGTTTTTAAAAATCTGTTTTCTACTAAAATGTTATCTCTGGTGGTTCAGGATGTCCCCACAGAAGGCAAGACAAATGTCTCAGGAGACACTCCCTTCCAGGCAGAGAGTTTTTAGCTTATCTCTTTTTATCTCTGGATAAGAGACAGGAACACAGAGGATAAAGCAGGATGCAGAAAGTAAGGGACGTTAGTGGGGAAAAAATGAATGCAAGCACCTAGAGAAAGTAAGAGAACAAAAATGGATTGTTCTAAGATTCAAAATAATGAGTTAAAATACAAGCAATTAAAAATATATTATGCTGTGCTCAGTAAACACAATGATTTTTTGAGTCAGAAGATTCTACTCAAAGAATAAATACCAGCCTGGTATGGTGGCAGACACTTGTGATCCCACCACTCTAGAGGCTGAGGCAGGAGGATCAGGAGTTTGAGCTGAGCCTGAGTAAGTTAGCAGCTTAGCAAGATCCTGTATGAAAACAAAACAAAAAAAAAAAAAAAGGCTAGAGATGTAGCTCAGTGTAAAGGCCCCAGGACAGAGAGAGAGACAGAAAGAGACCGAGGCAGACAAAGGTCTAGACAGAGAGAGACTGAGCCCTATGGCTGTCACATTGCTGCACCGGGACTCACATAACAAAACGCCATGGAACGGGTGACTTAACTGAAACTCCTTTTCTCAGTTCCAAGGGTTAGAAATTCAGACTCAAGTTCTACCAGATCCAGTCCTGGCCAGGGCTCTCTTCCCGGCTACAGATAACCACCTTTGCACGGGGTCTTTCCAGGGCCTTTCCCAGCACAGCTGGAGGCGGGAAGGAAGGCATCCCCGAGGACAGAGGAGCTTGCCGGTGCCTCTTCTCAAGGGCAGCTAGTCCTTGGGACCAGGGCCCCTCTATGACCCCATCGAACCTCAGTTGCTTCCTTGGGGGGCCCTACCTCCAAAGTCAGCTTCGCTGGATGAGCCTGGGGGCCCCATCATCTGATCTAAAAGTTTTGGGGTTTTTCCTCACGGCTCACCTCTTCTCACTGCTTTTCACAGAGGAAGGCGAGTGAAGCTTTGTCCTAAGATTCACAGCCCATTAGCAGAAGCACACAAAACTCAGCTTGCTTTGGAAATGACTGACGGCACACTTGGGCAAATCCAGAGCTACTCATTTTCCATGTATCACTTGAGGCTTTAAGCTCAGGTCTTTAGATCTGTGAGATGAAAATGGTCTGGAACCCAGCAGTTACTGCTTTTGTGGAGCAGCCTTTTCCGTGCTTCAGTTTCAAGCGCAGCGTTCTGTTCCCGTACCCAGCTGCTGTAATGAGAGCTATCAGCGGTTGACCCCACTACCTGGCAGCACACGCAGGAGAAAGGGCACGAGAACCATGTGCCAGTACTTACGGGTCGGGTTGTGGGTGTCTCCTTCATGCAGAAGCGTGGCACCAACGCAGCTGGTGAAGTAGAAGGCCCTGGATGGAACGTTCCTCGGGCAGCGCCTCTTACTTGCCAAACTGCTGATTTCAGAATCTTTCACTGAAGGACTTTTGTTTTAAGGTGTGACTGAGCATTTGCTGGTAGTTTTACCTTTGAGACTTCAAACTCTACTGTTGTTTTAGCTCTGCACAAAACAGAGAATCAAGGTGTCATAACATTATGAGTCTTAACCATCTGCTTAGAAGTTTCCCTTCTGATAGAACGTTGACTTAAAGCCCACCTACAGGAATAAATCAGCACTTCCTCTCTGGGACTATGGAATTTTCCCTTTCATCTTATTTAGAAAAACCTTCTATTTATTTATATTACCTAAGAGAAAAGCAAATTTGATCATCACCACTATATTCAACAAATGTCCAATAAATACTGGATGAGTGGACAGACGGAGGCGCAAAATCATTGCAGTTTCCACATGCACAGCAAGTGACTGAAATTTGGAATTGTACTGCTGGTGATGTCATTGTGATTTACCTAGTCAGATTTCCCTCTGCTAGACGTCTTTGAAGAAATTATTTTCCTGAATATGCATAAAAATAACCAACATCTTTCTGAGTGAGTGTTCACTATGGTGTGTGACGCTGTTCTAGGATCTGTTCCTGAATTATCTGCTAATTCTGTAGCAATAGCAGTACCAAAAGGAACATTCTGGAATTCGTATTTCCCATAGCCTTGTGCCTGACCTCCCACTTACAGGCAGCCACACAGAAGGTGAGTCTTTGCTGATCTCATCTCCAGCTGCCCCTGTGTTAGCCAAGGCCCTGGCAGGGCGTCTGCTGCTGCTGAGAACCTCCCACGCACGCACGGCGCGGGCATGCACACCTTTCGCCCGTTCCCTCAGAAGCCTAACTGTCAAAGAGGATGGAGGGAGGGAGGAAAAGAAGAGAGGATCCCACATTTAAAGGTGGTGCTGTTTTGTTGTACGCATTCTTCCCAAGGGACCTTAGTGGCCTTCGAGCATTCATGGTTAGAGTCTGAAAATAGCCCATCTCCTCCCTCAGCTCTTGCTAACGTTTGCTTCAAAAGGATTTATTACAGCGCAGCTTCATCTGTCTTCTGCTAACTCCTCCCCCAGACACCCATTCAAGAAGTAGCGATGCAGGGTTATCCAGTTACGGTATCTGGGTGACATCCAACAATGAAGCACCCGTGAAGCCTCAAACCCTCATTCTGGCCTTCCCGGTGCCCAGGTGCTCTTCCTCCGGTTGCAGCCCAACCAATGCTCTGCACTTTGTTCTTGGGCACACATGCAAAAGGACAGGTGCTTCTTTTCAACTTTTTTTAAGAACTTGATATTCTTCAGGGCCTTAATTGGAACTGGCATTTCACTTTTGAAAGTGCACCTTGAAGGTATCACTGAAGGACACTCAGCAAAGGAAAACCCACCACAACAGCTCCTCCCACGCACACCCACACATCTGTCTGCCCTTTGTGTCCTGCTCTGCTCCGCTGCTGGGGGAATCCTATGACATTGAGAAAAGGGACAGGGTGCAGAGTTCCATTTTTTCTCACAGCTTTTTAAAGAAATGTAGCCATGCAAGCCACCAAAAAGTGGTTTGGGCTCAAGAAAACCAAGAGAAGTTTTAGCAGCTCAATCTTTAGTGTCTGCCATAACTGGCTTTTTTTTTTTTTTTTTTTTTTTTTTTTTTTTTTTGCGGAACCGGGGATTAAACTCAGGTCCTTGCGCTTGCCAGGGAAGCGCTTATTCCACTGAGCCATCTCCCCGGCCCGATAACTGGCTTTTTAGAGACTAAGATGACTGTATTACAGAACAAAGCTGGGGAGCTTGGTGCAAAGGGACGTGAGGCACATCCGCACCTATCTTGTAGGGCTGAAGAGAGGCATGTGGAATAAGGCAGGATTCTACACTGCGACTTGGAGGTCCCTGAAGCCTAGCCCTCCACTGTGGGCTTCCTTAGCAGACCGCTTCCTCAGGGACTTCCATCCCCCGAATGGGAGGCTGGTGTCAGGAAGCCAGCATGCTTCCAGTTCCAAAATTCTAGAGCTGCCTCCCTTGGAGGCCAAAGCTTCGATTCTAACTGGTTGCAGAGCTCAGTAACTGCAGCTTGTCTTTTGTGATCTATTTGTATCCATAGGACGAGTGGAACAACAAGTTCTTAGATAGAAAGGCTGCCCCACATGAAAGCATTCCAGGCGACAAAACCTGTGCCTCCCAGCAGGAAGGTTTTTAAAGGCCTTGGTGCCTGGAAACCAGTGAGGTACACCAGTGTTTTAGGGTAAATGAATTCTACTTTTGTGTAGACATTTAAGTGCTGGTATTTTATTTTTACCCAGCATCATGCAGACCTCCCCAGTGAGAAAAGCCAGTGCTTCTAAGTTCTGAAATGAGTGAAGACAGAAGCCAGGGCCTCGCTGATGGCCAGAACTCGCACCCAGTGAGCTGAGCTCCAGGCAGGGCCACGGGGCCCTCTGCACCTGCTTCCTATGAGCCAGGGCTGCGGCGCCCTGACCAACAAAGAAAACTGAACTGGAAGATAGCCTGCTTTCAGCTACCTCCTGGTTTTTATTTTAATTCTTGGTAGACGAGAATGTGTTGAAATGGGCTAACCCTCCCACCAGAATCTCACCCAGGACCACTCCCAGACAAAAATAAGAACATGAGTTGCTTCCAACTTCATATAGGTTTCTGGCGTCAAAGGCAACCTCTGGGCCAGAGAGTGCAACTCAGGGCCTCCAGGGGTGAACCAGCTGCTTTTCCTGGGATGAGCTGTCCACACGCATAGGAGGATGCCATGTGCATGTAAGCAGGCTGAGTGGAAGCCCTTGTGGTCAGCTGTCCAGGGACAGGCTACTGTGCTGCCACAGATAAATAAGGGGAAAGCCAGGTGATTGGCTTGGGGGCCTCCCAGAGGTGCTGATACCTGGAACTGCTCTCTTATGTCTATGTAGGTGTTTACCAGCTTGTTCAAAAATCCCTAGGGAGCAAATCAAACATGGAGTGGAACCCAATTTACTGTGTTTCAGAGACGTTTTGTTTTGGGGTGCTGGGTTGTTGAGGTGCTATGGTGGCCTCCTGGCCTTCACACTGACTTATAGCCAAGCCTTTATTTTTTATTTTGAAATGGGGTCTCAGTCAGTAGCTTTTCCAGCCTTGGCCCAAACTCTCAGCCCCCTGCCTCCACCTTCCAGAGTGCTGCGGTTACAAGCGTGAGAGTGCTCTAGCGCCTCTCAGAGGAAGCATGACTTGTCCTGGTGCTGAGGTGGGAGATCTCTCCCAAGGTCCTCATCACTTCACTTAGAATAGGGCTCCAAGGGGAGCAATCAAACTCACAATCATAGCAGCTGAATCAGTAGGCTTTTCTGTCTGAGTCCGTGGAGAAATGCCCTCTTCTGGGTGCGTATTGTTAACTCGGGTCTTTGGCACTGAGTCACCAGCCAAGATGATGGCCCCTCGCTCTTTAAAGCTACTTCATGGAAGTTGTGGATACCCCTGGCTGGATCCTAGCTATGTGGCCACACCACAGAAAAAACTTAAAAAAATCAAGTCTTTCTTCCAGGAGTGGGCAAAAGTGGAAGTTCTGATTACTAGACAGAAGGGCAGTGTCCTTGCTGGCTGAACCACCATCACGGACTATCACAGAGCGGGTGGCTCAGGGCACAGATTTAGTTTCTCACACTGTAGAGGCCTTAAGTCCAAGGTGGTATGACACCTAGCTTCCTCTGAGGCCTTTCTGGTTTGCAGGCAGCTGTATTCTTGCTGTCTTCACCTCATGTGGCCTTTCTCTGTGCCGCTGTGACCCTTGGCTTCTCTCTGTGTCCTCATCTCCACTTATAAGGACACTAGTCAGAGTGCTCGGGACCCCACCCTGATGGCCGCACTTGAAGTTAATTATCCCACTAGGAGACCATCTCCAAATGCAGTCACATTCCGAAGGGCTGGGGGTTAGGGCCTTGACATACGAATTTAAGAGAGCGGGGAAACAATTAGTGCATACTAGGCAGAAGTAGCCAGCAGGGGCTGCTTTGCTTGCTATCCTCTTCCCAGCCCACCATGGACTGCTTCTCCTCTGTGATGCCCCTCTGCCCTGCCACCCTTTCTTTTTATTTTATTTTATTTTGTATTTTAGGGCAGGGTTTACAGGGTCTACAGGGTCTCACTACATAGATTGGATTCAAAGTGATCCTCCTGTTTTTTGTTTTTAGCTTTTTGTTTGGGTGGAACCGGAGATTGAATTCAGGCCCTTGCGCTTGCCAGGCAAGCGTTTATTCTACTGAGCCATCTTCCTGGCCTGATCATCCTGTTTACAGCCTCCCAAAGCAGACACTTTAGGTCTTCCCTCCTTTAAACAAACAAACAAAAAAAAGAACAATAGGAAATGCATCTTCATATACCTCCCTGCATCCCGAAAGGTAGATCGCTCATAAATTCTTTAGAGTCATCTCATTTTAAATCCAAGAACCCATGAAAGCAACAGTCCCAGAATTTAGCAGATGGCGTTGCACCTAGAGGTGATCAGTAAAGGCTTATGGACGATGATGTGGCTGGCCAGGAAAGCACAGCCGGGGAGGAAGCAGGGTTCCTGAGTCTCCGCCACCTACTCCTCCCACCAGGCTGTAAGGTTTGACGAGCACCACACCACCCACCACATGAAAACCTAGACCCGTGGTTTTCATCTGATTATCCAAACCAAAGATTACAAGGCCCTAAAGCAGTTGTCCCTGGCTTTTTGCATAACTGCAGGCCTTTGCGGGGACCAGGCAGGCATCAAGCCGTTTTAAAGTCGTTTGAATTGTTCTGTGCTCCAGCTGTACCCAGCCCGCTCCATTTTGTTCTGTTTTGTTTTCTATAGACACTTCCCAAGCTGCAGGAGGTAAGAAAGGGCTGTTGCAAGGTCAAAGCCAGCAAGCCACAACTCCTGGAAAAATTAGGAAACCAGTGTGCGATGTCTGTAGCCGCTTCCCTGGGGCCAAGACCGATGAGTGTACTGCAACGGAGCCGGGGCAAGGCAGGCCTGGCTGGGAGGGATGCTTTTTTCTCTCGCATCTCTAACCAGCTTGCAAACTGTTGCCCATTGAGCAAGACTTGACCTGGCAAGGAGACAGAGAAGTTCTCCCCAAGTGTGCTGACAGCCGTGTCCTGGGGCAGCACCGAGGCCCAGCCCGGGGCTCTAGGCTCCCGGCTTCCCTCAGAGAAGCCCCCGCGCCGACACAGAGCCCATTTGTGTGGCCCAGGCCGGGTCTCTTCTCTGAGGCTGCTTCTGCCCTAGCAAGAGCCACCTCAGATGCAACTTTTGGAAGCCTCACACAGCTAATGATTTGCATTGGGCAGTGTGTGTTTAGAGCTTATGCATGTACACAGACAGTTATTTTTTGCTGTTCACTGTGGCACTGCCTGCCTGGTGACTTCAGCAGATGGAGAAAGGAGCTAATCCGTAGGTTATAAGCAGAAGGGTTATTGATGAAATGTCACCATCTGTTGGTGTCATTAAAATGATATGAGCCATAAAGAGTTGCCTTTGTTTTTGTTTTGGGGGGGGGTCCTCAAAAAAAGGTTAGCTTAGAGATTATAGAAAAGTTGCCATATTACAGATGGCAGAAGGGACAGATGAAGGAGAAGGAGGCCACCTGGGAAGGAGAGGAGCTGCTGACTCTCAGAGCAGCTTGCTGGAACTCCAGGGAGGTGGGGGTCTGCAGGGATAGAACCACCTCTTCCTGTGAGACAGGTGCCTGCCAGACAGCTTCGTGTCTCAGCTCTCCTGGGCCACTTCCAGGTCCTCTGCAGGGGTGGCAGTGGGGAGTGACTCACTGGAGTCAGAAGGCCAGACCGTATCTGGAAGGGAACAGTCACGATGCACGTGTCTCCTTAACCGCCTTGGCCCCCTGACCCATAGATCATTCTTGTGTCCGCTGACATCTTGGGATGCAAGCGAGCCCAGAGGGAACGAGTGATTTTCTCTGTTGCTTCTCCTCCGAGGAGTTGGAGGTGCCTGGAACAAGTACCAGAGCCTGCACGCACGCACGCACGCCGGCTTCCATGGGGTTGGGGTCTCCAGCTGGAGGAAGAGGGCGCGGAAGGACCAGCGCTGCCCGGGATTCGCAGAGGCCCGGGCCTGTGAGGCGTGCATCTAATCTAGTGAGGACCAGGGCCGAAGCACTCGGCCTGCCTCCTAGTCCGGCTTGTTTAGCAGGCCTCTAAATTTCAGCCGATTTGCAGTTAATCAACCCTCTTACCCACTGCCGAGGACACTCACACTTGACACAGACGAGCGTGTTGGTACCCGCCTCTTCCACTATGGCCTCAGACCCCCTTCTTAATCTTCGGCTTAGTTTTAATTTTAGCTCTTCACTCCTGGAGAAAGATGAAGAATGAGTGATGTGTGAACCACTGCAGATCTTCTGTCCGCCCCTCCGTTTGCCAGATACAGCGCTGCTTCGAGTCGGGCTCCGTCCAGCCTGGCCTCCACCGTCGGGCCGCAGTCCCCCTCCCGCCGCCCCGCACACCCCCCTTGGGGTGCACACCCCCTTGCGGCCCCCGCCCCCGCCCCCGTGTGGCGCGAGCTGTGCTGAAGGCGTGGGCAGGCACGGCGCTTCCGGAAGCCCGGGCGGACTCTTTCCACGTCTCTAGAGGGGACCTTGCTGGCAAAGTTGCTGTTGGTATTTTTAGATCTAATGCTCTGCCTGCTGCTCAACTTTCATTTTAAATGAGAAGCGAGGGGAGTGAGCGGGAGGGGAGTGAGCGGCCGGGTCGCCGTGCTGCCCCGGACGTCAGCGGGCCCATCCACAGGCTGCGGCTGTCCTGCTGGGCCCAGAGAGCCGTCTCTTTCTGCTCAGCGGTGGCTAGCGAATAAAACCCTGGCGGCGGGTGGCTGGAAGGCGCGTCAGGGACCCTGCTCAGGGTCAGCGTCTTGCTCAACTTCAGCCATATGCTCCTCTGGGCATTGAGGAATGTGTTTTTGCATAATAAGCCTTTGGCTGTAAGTAAAATAGTTTAAAATTCAACAAGCTGATAAAGCAGGTTAAAAACACATACCCACGCAAAAAAAAAAAAAAAAAGACCTATTCCTGGGCCAGAAGGAGGGAGTACAGTCCTCTCCAGATTATTACAGAATTGTTTCTGCAGTGATTTTTTCACTTTCCTGCCAAAAATCAACACTCTACAGAAAAAGAAAGAAAAGAGAGCTTCCATTTGATCAGCGCGCTCCCTCCCAAGAATCCTAAGCCCCAGGTACGGTCCTCGGGGAGGCAAAGGACGAGACAGGGCTGCTCGCTGTAGCTCTGCACATACAGTTTCTCCTAAGTTAATGGGTGGCAGCCACAGCCCATACTGAATAGCCAGTTGACAAGAGTGACAGGCTGTAGGGTGTTCAGGGAGACAGAAGAAACTTCCTCAGTGCTCACGGCTGGCTGGGCAGCTTCCTGCTCGGCCTGGCCCTGGTAGGGTGGGCAGGCACCTCTTGTGACCCGCGCAGCCCGCATGGATCGCCTGTGAGGCCAGGAACGGGGCTAATGTGTCCGGGGCTTCCAGCCCCGGCCCCGTGGTCTTCCTGCCCAGCGTGTGTCACTGTTTTCACTGTTGTGTTGTCCTTGTTCTCTGCTCTGCAGCAGGCCACAGAGACAGCTGAGGAGGAGGACGACCAGCCCCTCAGCCTGGCCTGGCCGTCCAACACCCGTAAGCAGGTCACATTCCTGATCGTCTTCCCCATAGTGTTTCCTCTGTGGATCACCTTACCTGATGTTCGCAAGCCTGTAAGTAAAGTATTTTTGAAATACTTGTAAAAGTACGGTTCCCTACATAGTCTGCTTCTGTTTGCATAAAGGGGAAGGGAGAGGTGACAAGGAAGCCTGGGCATTCTACGCCTGAAATTTCTGTGGTCACATGATTCTACTGGTTGTCCATACTGCGTGACAAACTGCCTACATGGCATGCAGCAACCATGGATCCTGCAGATAGGAAGAGGGGAGAACACAGTGCACATGGGTGGTCCCACAGTGTTTGGGACCTCAGCTGGGAAGACTTGAAAGACTGGGGGTGACTCTTAGCTAGAGCTGCAGCCATCTGGAGGGCTCAGAACCTGAGCAAGAGTGATTTGGATGCTGGGCTTGTCTACTGCTGCACCTCCATGTGGCCTCTTCATGTCACTTGGGCTTCCTCGTAGCATGGTGTCCTCAGGACTGTCAGATTCTTACATGAGCGGTCAGGGTTCCAAGAGTCTTTTGGTGGAAAAAAAGGAGAGGCTGCATGGTCTTGATATCCTAGTGTTTCAGAGTCACTTCTGCTCTTCTCTACTGGCCAATGCAGTCATAAGTCCACATGATTAAAGTAGAGAAAAAAATTTACATAGAATATATCATGTCACATAGCGTATGACTGTCTTGGTGGCATGTGTATCAAACAATTTGCAACCACATTTTAAAGCTATCACAGTGATTATCTGTGAGAAGAACTAAAGATCTACACAGGACAAATTCCTTGAATTTTCTTTGGCTATATGCATGGATTATTCTCTTAATTTAAAGAAATGCGTTTGTGTAGAGAAAAGGCCTGTATGTCTTATCTTCTCCCTGCTGCTTTGTATCCCTACTGCAGTCAGTACTATCTGCCCTTATTGGGCACAGGTGCTATAAATGCAGTACCGCCCTACAAGCAGCAGATACATCCTGAATGTAGATTAATCAAGAAGGCAACCCTTTCCAGTGCTGTGGAACTGCATTCTAAAGCCTTGTATTAATTCTTATGCTGGAGAAGAAAGAGCTAATGAGAGCAAAGGGAGAGGCAGCTCTGCTTTGCAGGATACCCCTACACACAAACAAAACACACATACACACACACACACATACAGCAGAAGCAAATACTACTTGTATGTCCAATTTCACACTAGGTATTTTCAATAAGCTATACCATAGGATCTCAGGAAATATCTAATGCTTAAATATACCTACTATTGGCATAAGTAGAAAGAAAGCTAGGGAGGCCGGGGAGATGGCTCAGTGGAATAACCTCTTCCCTGGCAAACACAAGGACCTGAGTTCAATCCCCAGTTCTGCCAAAAAAAAAAAAAAAAAAAAGAAAGAAAAAGGAAAAGAAAGAAAGGTACAAAGAAGTTAGCTAACTTACACCTGCTCACATTCCAGAGGATGGAGCAGAGATTCAGTCCTGGGGCAGTGACTTCATATTTCCTGATACCAAAAGGGGGACATTTTTTTAAAAATCATTTTTAAAGCATTTGTAAGAGAATGTTATGATAATATCTATCATAATTTAACCTAAGCCTTCAAGAGACCACAGATGAGCCTCCATCCTCATTTGGAAAAAATAAAAAAACAGGGGAAAAATCACATCCTATTAGCCTGGCCTATATATAAGTAATTCAGCCAGGTAGAGAGCCATTTAGAAATCAGGAAGGACCCCTTGGGGAAGAATTCCTAAAATTAGAGATTTTTCCTGTAAAGGTTGCATATAACCGGTGTGGGTAAATTAATACAATATTTAGGGCAGCACATCTGCTCTGTGCAAAGCTGTGGCCTGCTGAAAACCCTACAAACTCCCGCTCGCTCGTGCTCTCTCGCTCTCACTCTTTCACAATCTCCCTCTGTCTCTCATTCTCTCTTTGTCTCTCTACTTCTTGCGCTCGCTCT
>NW_004524620.1:13558627-13573464 GCF_000260255.1 Octodon degus | reverse complement strand
TCTCTCTCTCTCTCTCTCTCTCTCTCTCTCTCTCTCACCGGGGATTGAACTCAGGCCCTTGTGCTTGGCAGGGAAGCGCTTATTCCACTGAGCCACCTCCCCGGCCCAGCTCTCGCTGTCTCTTGCTCGCTGTCTCACTCGCTGTCGCTGTCTGTCTCTCGCTCTCTTGCTCGCTCTCTCGCCGTCGCTCTCTATGTCTCGCTCTCGCTCTGTCTCGCTCTCTTGCCGTCGCTCTCTGTCTCACTCGCTGTCTCTCTGTCTCTCGCTCTTGCTGTCTGGCTCTGTCTCTCGCTCTTGCGCTCTCGCTCTCTCGCTGACATGCTCTCTCTCTCTCTTGCTTACTCTCACTCTCGTTCTCACTTGCTCTCACTCGCTCTCGCTCAGTCTCGCTCTCACTCTCTCGTGCTCTCGCTCTGTCTCTCGCTCTTGCTGTCTGGCTCCGTCTCTCGCTCTTGCGCTCTCGCTCTCGCTCTCTCGCTGTCATGCTCTCTCTCTCTCTCTTGCTCACTCTCACTCTCGTTCTCTCGCTCGCTCTCACTCGCTCTCACTCTGTCTCTCGCTCTCTTTCTCGTGCTCACTCTCGCTCTCACTCGCTCTTGCTCTCTCTCAGTCTCTTGCTCTTGCTCTCGCTCACTCTCTCGCTCAAGAAATGAGTCTCATGAAGAATGTTTGGTTTTAAAATTTTCCTCAGCAAACATGTACTAAGAATGTTTTATATGCTAAGTATTAGGGCTTCGGCCTTCAGAAAGATACAAAGGCTTTATATCTTTACAATTTCCTTGATTTTTTTTTCCTGTGATATCTGGGACCAAACTGAGAAGCTTGCATTGTCAGGCAGATGCTTAAACCACTAAGCTGTATCCCCGGCCCCCACAATTTCCGTCACTGAGGGTCCCTAAGTTTAGTAGAGGAAGTAAAGCATGCCCGCATGTAGCTACAAGGCAAGTTGTTCTGTTTTATTAATAAAAGGACCTGGACTTGAGCCCGAGTCTCCTACCACATTCTGTCCATCGATGATGGTGGTTTTCCCTAATTTATAAGCTGTGCATCCCTAGAAATAAGTACTTCTCAGTCCTGGATGACATTTTCCTCTTCTGTGAATAAAGGGTTAGAAGATCCGTAGGCCTGCCTCCTGTGATGACATCCTGTGGTAAACAGGAAGAAAGCTACCAAGACAGTGTTGCAAATTTAAGATGACCGCACATCCAGCTTGTCGCAGAGTTCGCAGCTTGGAAGAACGTCGTATGTGCACCTCATAGCTAAGTGGCGCACCAAGCGAAGAGTCTTTGCCACTTGGAACGAGAGCCGTTGAGGCCTTTCTCGGGCATGCTTAGTTTCATTAGGCTTGGCCTTGTGTTAATTGTCTTTCCCAGTGTGACACCACCCTAGCTGGCTGGGTAAAACAACATGCATGCCTTAGTCCGTAATTCTGCAGCTTGGAAGTCTGGGTTACACCTGGCCCCGAAGTTCACTGGCGTGGTTCGCGCAGGGCTGTCTCAGCTGGAACAGCTTTCCTCTGCTCCGCATGTCTCTAAGCAGGTTGCCTGGACTTAGTCACAGGCTGGAAGGGTGCCAGGAGCAGCACAAACAAGGGCTACGAAGTTCTTGTGGGACCCTCTGCAGTTTGCATGCAGCCACTTCCACCACCGCTGGTGATCACAGCGACTCATTAAGCCAGCGCAGAATCAAGGTGGGCAGCAGTAGACCTTTCACCGGAGGAGCAGCGGAGTATTTGTGGCCATTCTTGCCGTCTTGCTGTAGGCTCAAGCATTTCCAAAAGGCCTCTCGAGAAAGCCTGCAGGAAGGGGAAAGAGAGAGGAGAAAAGTGTTAACTAGCAGACGTCAGCTACTCCTTAGGGCCGGGAAGCTCTGTCTCCTCTGTAGATTTTTCTTTTTATCCTCTGTAGATTTTTAATTGCTCATGGAGATGAATGTCTGAAACCTTGACAATAATTACAGGAGAAACATGGTTGTATACTTCCAGCTTCACAGTAAATAGCACTCCCACTTGTTTTTATTATCACTTCATTTATATGCAAATTATAGAGCAATGTTTATTGGATAGTACATAATTTTAGTTCAGATAATTAGTATGAGCTTCACATTTAATTTCTGAAATTAATGGCTTTGTTTTAAAAGCAGAAGAACTAAAATGTAAACTTTAAAGAGAAATGTATCTTCAATGAAAGTTGACAACTATAGAATGAGGACCCCAAGTTACCCTCTGTCATGGGCGAGGGTGAATGTTCTTGTAACACAGGAGCGCACTGAGCCAGGAAGGCGCCTGAGAACCCGGCTGGTATCCGCAGTTTCTTGCTGCATAATTACCGTTTGCTACGAGCCAAGCGTGGTTAAGTAAGAGTGGTTACAGCCCAGAAAGGCTTCCACATGCGGTGCAGGCCTGCTCCATGGAAAGAGGCCGGGTGGAGACTCCAGGCCAGCTCACTTTCGCCTCCCCAAGCCTTGTTTCCGCATCTCTTTAAACTGAGGATATCATCTAATAACAATTCCACTTTTTATCAGAGTCCTTTTTTTAATGTGTCTAGGACAGGGTCTACAGGCTTTCACTACATGGATCAGGCTCGATCCTCCTGTTTTCAGCTTCCAAGCTCTGGGATTACAGGCATGCACCACCACGCCCAGTCTCAATTGCCATCTCAGCGCGCCCTGAGGATGGGGCTGGCACAGCATGCTGGCGATCAAACCCCAGCCCCTGCGTCTGCCTCAGCAGGCACCTTAATACACTGAGCTATCTGGCCAGTCCTTTGGAGGCCTTCTTACCTGCATCCTAGTTACTCTCCTCCTCACAGGAACAAAACACCTGACACCCGCAGTGCAAAGGTGCTCCTAAGGAGAGCATTCGCTGTCGACTGTGTAAGTGAACCATTCCATTGGAAACAAACAGACAGCAATGGGCCCAATTTGCTTATTAGCATAAGGCCCATCCCAACAGGTGTCAGCATGGGCCACCGTTGCTAACGATAAATTGATGAGCTGGACCTTGGTGCTCAGGCCGGGTTCTTCCTTCCAGGGATCCTGGGATCTAAATAACCACACAGGTGCTACGTGCAGGGTGGTGGTGTCTGCAATGAAGCCAGAGTCTACATAAGGGAAAGGTTCCAGGAAAAGACTGAAAGACAGAATTGCATGGGCTGCTTGAGGGGGAAACACTTAGCCAAACTGCTGATGCGTGGAGGGTTGAAACTTCCGAAGCAGGCATAATAGGGGAGGCTGGGAAGGCAGATGGCCACGCAGCTGGAACGCTAGGCTGTTTCCCGGGTGCTTTTTTTATTTTCTGACATTCACAGCACAGCCTAGTATGATGATGATGATGATGATGATGATGATGATGATGATGATGATGATGATGATGTCTGTGCCTGGGTATATTTTGGGCTTTACTGGTTCTATTTTTCTTTAGAAAAGAGTCAGAGTAGCCATACATAGCAGGAGCTCACCCTATAAAGCCAGACAGACCTCGGTGTCCCTTTATCTCTAGTTCAAAATCTGCATACAGAGTAGCAGCACTGCCTTTGCCGACCCCTAGTTTACAATGAAAATCCTGAAACCTATAAAGAAATTTTATTTATTTTAGCCTTTTATTAACATAATCCCCAAATTAAAAAATTAGGTACTTTTTGATGCTGGTTAATTGCTAATCAATTTCTTGATTAAGAAACATGAGCATCAAATTTTGAAGTTTTTCATCAGTGCACTGATTTAAATTTAGTTTCTTTATGTCTGCTTTTGGGGCAGGAGGGTTCTGTGGTTCAGGGATATTTTCCAGGAGAGATAGAGGGTCAAATTACTTGATTCTGACTTGAGACTTCATCTCAATGAACATGAAAAGGTAAAAAATTAAACGGGAAAGATGAACCGTAGTTACCCCATTATGAAGGGAGCCAACATGGAGAATGGGCAGGTTGGGGAGTGGCGCCTCTCCCAGGCCACGGTGCAGGTGCCACGCTCTGCAGTGTGCTGTGCACTCCCTCTGTGTGGTGCTCAGACTCACACAGCAGAGGGGCCTGCGGGCCCTGATGGAGCATGGCCCTGGGAGCTGGGAGCCTGTGGCACTTCGGATGCTGAGACAGTGGCTCATGACCAGAGGAAAACCCTGGAAGCGCAAATCAGCTAGAAGCTCTACCTGGCTCTAGGCACGGGCATGGGGACTCCAGGCCCGGAACCAGACGAACTCCCAGCTGTAAAGACATTCACTTTCAGAAGTGAGAGTTCTAGTCCCCATGTTGAAAAGCCAGGGGCTGCTTCCTGTTTCCCCGAGTCCTTGTTTGAAGTATTGCCTTCGGAGAAGGGAAAGGAGCGCAAGTCACATTTAAGGGTGAGGTTTGGAATGCTCCCGGGCCTGAAACCCTCCACTTAGGTAAGCCCCTTGCTCTTCAAGGCATCATAGCTCATAAATGGACCAAACTGCAGCAATCATTGAAAGAGAGAAATTATTATAGTGACATTTAAGAACTACATGAACGATAATGGAAACATCCAGAGACTGCAGTGAGCAGAGAGCCGTGAGCCCGCTGGGCACAGTGGTACCCGGTGTTCATCGCTCAAAGGATTGCTGGGTGTGGGTTTTATCTTCGCCTCCTAATGAAGCTCTCAGAGGCCATAACAGAAAGTGCTCCACATGACTGCCCAGGTCAGCCTTTCAGACAACTGAGATTGCTTTTGTCTGTGCCAATCCGTTTTCATTCCTAACATAGCTGAGTGGGATTACCCAAATAAAAACCGGGTTTGTTTCCCAGTATAGAAAGTTTTGAAATAAAAAGTCCTTGGCGTAGCAGGTGGAAAGCTCTGTGACAACACTGTGCTGTCAGAGCATAGTTTAAGAGACTCCGAGTTTGCCACAAAGGCTGGCAACAACGCAAGCCTGAATGTGCCCACAGTTGTACCAGATAAAAAGCTCTGCATTTTGGCTGCCTCAGTTTTTGGCTAATATTCCCAGGAACCCTTGAAGATACTCACAACGTAAGCCTGAGAGTGCATAGAGCTCAGTGTGCTAAAGAGAACTGCACATCATATGATACGGGAGCAGGAAGGAAGCATTCCCGGGAGCAGTCCCTGGACTGCCCGTCCCCTTGCCCCGCTCCCAGGCAAGATCAGTCCAGCCGGGCGTACCTGCCTCCATCGATCCACCTATCTGTGTGGCCTGTGTGGCCCCGGAGTCCTGGAGACCAGGCATCACCCCAAAACTAAACAAGCTATGGTGGTAGCTCCATCGGTGTGGCTTTTCTGGTAATTCTTGGGACTATAAGATCTGTTTCTAAATCCTTCCCATTCCTGTCCCATATAATTAATCCCATAGGGTTCCTGGGAGATATGGATTCTTAGTACATGGTTTGCAATGGTTTACAAGTTGTAGAATCTGATTCCAGGGAACTTGGGAAGAAAGACAAAAACTGTAATTGGCAGAATGTCAGAGAAGGTGAGAAAGCAGGCCTTAGCAAGGGCGGGAGCAGGCACCATCTTAGCATCTACTTGTCGGAACTAATAGTGATTCTTTTTAAGAGACTTCCAGCCGGAGGCAGCAACATGACCGTTCCGCTCCTACCAGTTTCACATTTCCAGGAGCACACTTACTGCCCCGGACCTTCAGGGGTAGGAGCAGCCTTTTGATCATTAATCCCAGCAAGACACGGGAATGCTGGAGAAATAGTTGCCGAGAGTGGCTTTAGTTCTGAGCTGGCAGCTCACAGGTGACAGCGCTAACACTCTGACCTCTTCTGGTTGTCTTTAGGCGTCGAGGAAGTTTTTCCCCATCACGTTCTTTGGCTCCATCACTTGGATCGCAGTATTCTCCTATCTGATGGTCTGGTGGGCGCACCAGGTGAGTCTTGGGCTGGTTTCTCTCTCAGCTTGGTTGCCAAGTGGTTCATCGGTGTGTTTGCTTCCTAAAACTGTCAGGACAACACTGGATGTGTCACAGATAAATTGCACAACTTCCCGTAGGCTCTAGGTCCTTCTTTCTCCCCAGACCCTTCCCCTAGCCTGGAATCACATCAGCGGAAGCACTGGAAGGCCATCTGCAGGAAGATGAGCCTGAAGTTTCTTGCCCTCCATAGTCTGAACCCAGGCCAACCCAAGCACGGGACAAACATTCTTTAGTGTCACTGACAGAAAGCTTTATCCTGGACAAGCCATTTAACATGGCTCTCACCGGGCTTTCTGAACTGGTCTCGGGAAAGGATGTGGAAACAAAACGATGTCTTCCTAGAGCTTCACTTTATATAAATAATGATATATTGCATCCTCACCACTGTAAACCAAGAACCAATCCTAATCCCTTATGATCTTAGTAATAGTCACTGAAACATACAAGGAATGAGGCCACTACAATCACCACTGTTAATTGAATGGGTACTATGTGGTGGGCAGTTTATATCCCTTTGTCTTTATAATCCTGCCATTAACCCTGTACATAGATTTGAATTCTACGAAGGTACTATTACTGTCTAAACTCTCCAGATAAAGGAGGTAAGCTTAAAATTGCCAAGAGGGTTGCCTAAAATCACAGAGGAAGTAAGTAGCAGAGCAGCAGTCTCTGAAGCCCCAACTTCATACTTTTAATCTTTCCTCTACATGAGCTCCAAACTGCCTGCTTATAGCCTTTGTCTATTGTCATCCTTAAATTATTGTACTCGTTAGCATACATGAGATGTTGTAGTTTGAAATAAGGACATATATACCAAGAACATATGTGGATAGACTCTTCAAGAAATGTTGCTGAAATAATTCAATTTCCATATGTCAAAATAAACTAATTTAAATCTTTACCTCATATTGTGTTCAAAAATTAACTTAAAGTAGGCATCTCTAAATACAAAAGCTAAAACTATCAAACTTTCAGAAGAAAGCATAGAAAATCTATATAACTATGTTACCACCGTGGGATAACACCTGAGATAATCAACTCATCAGAAGGAGAGGTTTGTTTTGGCTCACAGGTTCAGAGTTTTGGGTCCGTGATTGCTTGGTCCCATCATTTTGGGAGAACATCACGGTGGGGAGACCGCAGCAAAGAAAGCTGTGTACCTCTCAATGGCCAGGAGCAAAGAGAGAAAGAGTGGAAGCTAGGGCCCCAAGTCCCCAGAGAAATACCACTGGCCTCGCTTCCTGCCACTGAACCCACCTCCTAATGGTGTCCACCGCCTTTTGACAGCATCACCAGCATGGGTCTAAACCTTCAACACGTGAAGCTTTGGTAAACCTTCCACATCCAAGCTACAATGAGGACGCTGTTCGACCCGAGGATGGTCCTATCTGTGCCCTTGGCTTTTCCTCTGACTCTTCAAAAGTCAGCGGAGTGACAGCCACTTCAGGCAGGCATTTTTAAAGGACTAGATTTCCTTCAAGGACAGTGTCTCAGCCACACAGGCTCATCAGGGGTCAATGAAATTATTCATTATTCATGTGCTTTTCCATATTGTGACTTGGCCCCAGTAAGCCAACTTTTGTCCCTAATGCCAGAACCTTGGTTGCTGATCTGAAAACTTCACAGAAGAAAGTAGTAATGTCTGCTTGGTACTCACTGCTAGTTATTGATCGGTTACTTGAAGTCTGACACTGCTGTTTCCTCCATTAGTCTCATCACAGGTGCTCAGCATGACTGAGTGAATGTTGTTGTCCTCATGTTACAAATGGGCAACTGAGAGGCAGAGACAGTGTGTCCCTCATCCTAGAGGGACAAACTAGACTTTCACCAGGACTTCTGTGTCCCAAACCAGCTTTTAACCATACCACTTTTCTTCAATTTCTTCCCTTTTCTGCAAAGTGGCATTGAACTATGAAACAGATGATCTGTATAAGAACTTAAATTATTTAAATATGCATTAAATAAACTGTAACTTTTTTAGACAATCATTTAGTCATCATCTTCCTAGTCCTTGACATTTCCTTCTAAATTTAAACAAAAAGATAAGCCACTAGAAGAAAGTTTTGCTCACATAGGGCTTGCTAGTACAAAACTCTTACATAACTTGTTCAAGGTGAATCAGTGAGAACCATGTTAGACAATCACCTATGTGTGCAGATCAGTTTGTTCATCCACCACCTCAGCTTTCACAGCCTAACATAGATCAGGCTGTTCTCTACAAATAAGGGATGTCATAGTTACCAAGGCAAGAAAACTGCTTGCACAGGGCTTACTTTTTTTTTTTTTTAACGTACTTGGTTGTCCCGGAGTTTCACTACACAGCTTGGACTCATAGTGATCCTCCTGTTTTCATCCTCCCCAGTCTGGGATTACAGGCATGTGCCACTACTCTGGACTCTGTGGGCAACTCAGCCCACCCTGAGGACGGGGCTGGCATTGCATGTGGTGCCAGGATCAAACCACGGTCCTTGTACTTGCCTAAACTTGCCTAAGCAGGCGCCTTAGTCCACTGAGCTATCTCACCGGCCCAGGGCTTACTCTCTAACAAGAGCATAGAATCTGTGTGCCATGGTAATCTCATCAGGATACCAGACACTAGACCAGAATGACCACAAAAATAAAATTATCTCCCATGTTTTTAGATAAGATATAACTTAGAAATCAAAAACCTAAAAGAGATTTAGGAATGAATGTATTTCAGTCCCTAATTCCTTTATCATTACATGCTATCTCAATAATCCCCAACACCTGTAAGTAATCCCCACCAAAAAAAACAATAAACCTCTGGACGTCATCAAGAAGGCCAATAGAAACCAAAGAGAAGCTTTATGTCTTTTCTGGAGTTGATGAGCTGCAGATCTGAAAAGCGAAAGATTCCAAGTCTCAACAAGGTTGACAAGTTACTCACAAGAATGGAAAAGCCTTTACATGAGGCCAGACCAGCCTCCAAGCAGAACTCATCAGTCTAAAGAAGAAAAACTGGGGGCCGGGGAGATGGCTCAGTGGAATAAGTGCTTCCCTGGCAAGCGCAAGGGCCCGAGTTCAATCCCTGGTTCTGGAAAAAAGAAAAAAAAAAAAAAAAACCAAGAGCTTAAAGAAGAAAAACTGGAAAGAAGTATACCTACCGCGTGCCCTTGCCTTTTCAGTAATGACACATCACTGATAAAGGGCTTTGCACAAGTTACCCAGCATCACTTTGTGTTTGGATACACTTACCCTCGCTTTGCATGTTCAAAGGCTAGGGTCAAAGACACGTGCAGGGCATGTCACCGGCAGGCTGAGTTCTTAGCAACCGCACACGCAGGCTTCGGGCCGCGCTCCCTCCTCGGGCTGCCACCGTTCTGCAGCTGCCTTAGTAAGCGCTCCATATTATCAGACCTGAACTCTCCCAAAATCGTATTTCTTATGGAAATGGAGAGGCTAATAGTGTTCAAGTGTGGTTCGGACAATAGAAAATATTAAAGAAGATGGGAACAATGAGCCAGTTTTTAAGCTTGGATGGTAAATTGAAGAGCAGATCTGTGCCCAGATAGGTGTCACTGTCAGGGGCTGGTCCCGAGGGTCAAAGGCCAGTTGATTTTTATAACTCCAAAGAGCCCTCTCTAGCTTGCTTTGGTTTTAATTTTAAATGATCTACTTGATCTTCAGATGAACATTGCTAATGTCTTGGGTCTGAATGTCATAAAAATATTAATTCCTTGCTGGGGAGATGGCTCAGTAGAATAAGCATTTGCCTGGCAAGTGCAAGGGCCTGAGTTCAATCCCTCAATCCCCAGTTCCAAAAAAAAAAAAAAAAAAACAAAAAAAAATTCCTGTATGGCAGTGATCACGGCTCATCAATCTTTACCATCTCAGAATTCAGCAGAGCACAGAGGAGTAACTCACTGAACGTGGGCTGCACTGCAGTATTTGTGTTTTGGCGGTTTTATGACTTCCAGCACACATGTTTGTCCTCTCACGATATTTAGGTCGGAGAGACCATCGGCATCAGTGAAGAGATCATGGGTCTGACCATCTTGGCTGCGGGGACTTCCATCCCTGACCTTATTACCAGTGTCATAGTGGCCCGGAAGGGGCTGGGGGACATGGCCGTGTCCAGCTCTGTTGGGAGCAACATTTTTGACATCACTGTAGGGTGAGTAGAGATGAATCTGCAAATGCGTGTGCCAGCCATAGCCATCTTCTTCCAGTAACTGCAAGGGCCTGGGAGCTTAAAATGTAGCAATACCAAAACAAAGCTGAGATGGGGAATCATTCGGTTTACCATTCTCATTTTTATTTTTGAAGAACTTTGGGCCGGGGAGATAGCTCAGTAGCATAAGTACCTGCCTGTCAAGTGCAAGGTCTCTAAGTTCCATCTCCAGTATAAAAAAAAAAAAAAAAAAAAAAAGAATTTAAGGAAGAATAAGTCATCTCTATATACCAGAAACACATGCCTGCATACAGAATATATGTTTTAGAAAATACTTCCAGAAATTTCATTTATATACCTGCATTTGCCATGTGTTGTAAACATTCAACGTTCAGGCCAGCCTGAGATGCTCTGGGAGGAGGTTCGTGCTACATTTTCTACAGTATCCTGCCCAGCTTTGAATGAGATTTGGGCTTTAAGGCAGAAACAGACAAACATACTGTTTCTTTCCTTGGAAAACACTGGCAGTGTTGGAATTGATCTATCCCACTAAGCATAGACTAGGTTTTCTGAAAGTTGGAACATGAGGTCTTTTCTTACAGTTAAATAATTGGAGCTCTTCACATGACTTACAGTATCTGTAGCACGCCAGACTGAGAGGGACATTGTTATCTCCCCACTTCATCTAACTTGTCCCAAGTAAGAGGAGCCTGACAGATCACCCTGAATGTCAGTCCCCGAGAAAGCAAGACCTAGGGTGTCATCCTACACTCCAGAAGGAACAGGGCTCTTGACACTTGGGCTTGGAGACCCAGCGAAGTACGTGGACTTTCTCATTGAACACTTCAACATCATTCTGTCTAACGTTCATTTATATATGTGTGTGTGTGTGTGTGTGTGTGTGTGTGTGTGTGTATTATGCATTATATATAATTTCCTGTAGGGTCTACCATATACTCTGTCTATACACTTTTACCCATTTAGGCCACACAGCAATCACATAAGTATATATTAGCACCTATGCTTCTCAGATATGGAACCCAAAGGGCACAGAACTCATAAAACTAGCAAATGAGCAGGCGGTTGGGAACTGAGCAGAGCCTGGGCCACCAGCCGCACTACCTGAGCAGCTCTGTGTGAACCTGCTTGAGGCCCAAAGGTGCCCTCTCTTCCCCTGCTGGGCTGTCTTCTTTTGGGGGCCCCCTCTCACTGAAGAGCCCCCATGCTTGTCTGCCTAGGAAACTCTGGCTATCTTTCCAGTGTCAGCTGCAGTCCTGACTGCTCTGCCTCCCCTGGGGCCGGAGGACTCCGCAGATCACACCGTTGCCATGGCCCTGTCTGCCTGCTTCCTCAGGACTCACTAAGGGCAGGATCCCCCAAAGCCTAACACGTGCCGTTCGATAGACTCCTGACAGATGCTTGGGACTGAACTGGCAGACGCACAAATGAATGAAGGCCTTGAAAAGTGTACACTTTCAAGGAAAGTTAGTATTCCTTAGATCTGCTGCTCATGCATTTAGAATGCAGAATGATCAGTCACTTGTTAAACAAAAAAAGATGAGGAGGGAAAATGTTCTGAAGTAAAAACAGTGAAAATCCTACAAGCTAAGAAACATTGAAAATATTCAGTTAGACATATTTGTCATGATTTTGAAAAATAATTTCCTAGTGAAGTGCAGTATGCTTTGTCGATTGTTCTTAAATTGTGCATCTATTCTAGCAACAGATGAAAGTGTAAGGAAAACTCATCCTAATCCTACTTCTCCAGAACATTTTTTATTTTCTCTTTCAAATGTTTCACAGTTTTCTTAGTGAATATTCACTTTTATTCCTCTATGAGGACCTTAGTTTTTCCCTCTTTTTTTCTCTTTTTTATAGTACTTGAATTAAACCCAGGGCTTCTCACTGAGCTACACAGCCCCAACCCTTCCTTATTCTGAGGCAGGACCTTACTAAGTCACTAAATCACCCAGACTGAGCTCAAACTCACACTCTCCTGCCTCAGCCTTCCAGAAGGGTGGGATTACAAGCCTGCACCACCACACAAGGCTTGATTTCTCTGTCTTCAAACCTGATATACTGGTACAAAGAGGTACCTATTAGAAAACCATAGAAAGCATTTTAAGTGTTTTATAGCTCTCAATTGATTTTATGGCTTCAAATATTATATCTTATTGTTTTCAGTCTAACCATTACCCTTTAGCAGACATTTATTTTCAATTTTATGTTATTGTAGCTATTTTGATATACACCTTTATTTAGAAAAACTTTCTCATTTAGTTATTTTACTAGGATTAATTCCTGTAAGCAGTATCGATGGATTGCATATTTTGAAAATCTTAATGATTATTGATGTGTTTTGCATAGTTCTTTTCCAAAAGCTTCTTTCCCAAGAATTTATACCCCCTTATGATGTCATCCTAATGTCGTGACACCACCTCCAACATATCCTGTGTAAAAATTTCTGTAGCTCTGCCAGCACTTTCTTTTTGCTCATCAGATTAATATAATAAAAAATTAGAAAAATATATATAAAGATCAATGAAAATTCAATACCCTTTTAAATATGTGCATATTTTACATCATTGAAATTACATTTTATATAAATCTTTTCAAATTTAAAATTACATACAAGGCACTAGGCTTGATCCCCAACACTGTGATAAAAAATAAAGCCTAAATTTAAAATTATATTATGAATATTTTCCTGTATCACCATACACTTGAGATTTTAAGTAGGCATTTAATATATTACATTGGCTGAGTCACTATTTAACTAGCTCCCTATCATTGGAAATTATAAGAGATCCCCAACTTCTTACTACTCAACATGGGAATGACCATTTTCCTGAATAAAGTTACATGTGCGCTGCAAGTGATTCTCATCTTTGATCACTGACAGTAGAATTGATAAAACATGAAAAATGTCATTTCCCTCTGAACTCACTGAAGTGCCGTCAGCCTCAACTTCGCCAGAATCGCATGTGCATGCATATGTGCATGTGTGTGTGTGTGTGTGTGTGTGCGTGTGTGTGTGTGTTCGCATGTGCACACTGTGTTGGATTTCTCCTACTTTGACAAATAACTGAGATAATCAATGGAGAGCATAATTCTTTCAGCTCATGGTTTTAGAGGTTTCTACCCACAGTCATGAGTCCATGTTGCTCCGGCCTGTGGTGGCTCAGTAGCTCATGGGGGAGACCTGTTCATGGTGGCCAAAAAGCAAAAACAGAGAGAAGGGGCCAGGGCCCCAATATTGTCACCAAAGGCACATGCCCAGTGACCTAACTTCTTCACCAGGCCCTCCTCAAGGTTCAGACTCTCCCAGTAGCACCACAAGCTGCTGACCAAACCTCCAAATCATGGGCCTACAGAAGATGCTCAGTATCCCAAGTATACCATCTGTTTAGTAATAGTGAAGTGGTTTGGAGTCATTCTCTTCGTAAGACTTGAAAGGATGGAAGAAGTGTCCCACGGGGCCAGCCCCTAGTGATGGTTCTCACCCTTGTATCACTGCCACTCTTCTCTCCACCTTCCCTCCCAGTTTGACTTTCCATTGCTGAGCCAGGCTTCCAGGACTGCCCCAAATTGGAATTCCACCTGTTCCCTGTGCTTCTGGGGAAGGGCACCCCAACAGTGGTCACTGGGGAGGTGCCTGCTGGCCAGGCTTTAGTGGCCAAGTGCCTGTGTGGATGGTCATGGGGCTGATACTACAATGACTTCAGCTTTGCCTGGCTACCTGCACCTAAGTGGAAGCCGGCAGGTGCCATGCCTGGGAAGCCAGAGACACACAGTTGTGGGCTCTGCCTGTGCGCACACTCCCGCAGAGTAGACAGATATACACGGTCACTGTTCAGGTTTCAAAAGGCTACTTCCTCTTCCACACTCCCGAGGCCAGGTCACGGCTGAGTGCCCCTCACCCAGCAGAAGCCCACCTAAAATGCCGTCATCCTGTCATCCTTCTCGCATGTGAGGTTCCCCCATCACGCCTGATGGGTAGAACCAGCTGTATCTCCCCCGGCCCCCTTGAGGTCCCCTGTCACCTGATGTCCTCAGGAATTCCATTCATCTCCAGAGAGACCTAGTCAGCTCCTGTGGCATTCCTGGCTTTCCTAATGTTTCAGAATATGAAACAAAAAATGTTAGCAAGTATTAAAAGTCTAATGAAAAGGGAAATAACGGGTATTAACATGCAAAATAAGGTTTAAAAACACACTGCAAATCTTTCCGAAGAAAACCGCTTTAATCATAGGATTGCCCACATGTGTCTCAGAGGAAACCTCACACTGCTGTAGCGCATCAGCACCATGTACTTTTACTGGCTTTCAGGTTGTTAGCTAAATCATTGTTATTCTGTTTTTAAAATAATTTGTTAGTGTCATGACTCACTTCTCTACCTGCTTTCCATTTATCTTCTCCTCCCCCACCTTGTAAATATATGAATTAAGATCCCCCCAAAATGAGAACCCTTGGGGAGAGTGGGGGAGAGGAGGAGGGGGGGATGCGAGCAGCGGGGCGCTCCGCGCCTGTGCGCCCGCCAGCAGGAGCGCCTTTGGTCTGTGTAACCAGCGCGTGCTCCTAGACAGTCGCGATCCACGTTTCAAATCCTCAGGGTCACCTTTTAGTGCCTAGAACATTGTGATCTCCACTAGGAAGGAAACAAAAATAATTTCGAATGAAATCCCGAAGCTAGCTGCAGCAGTCCTGTCTGGGGACATTCTGCGACAGGACAAGCGCTCACAATTCGATCAGGAAGTAGATGGAGGTCTCCAAAGGCCCACCCGACTGCCCAAGCGGCTTCGGGCGGCCGCGCCTGACGCC
>NW_004524620.1:13552701-13556918 GCF_000260255.1 Octodon degus | reverse complement strand
ACATTATATATACATATGTATAAGTACAAATGCATCTTTTCAGGGATAGCTCTAGCATATTTCTGGGACTTATTTGAAAGGGGAACCAACCTTCAGCCTCCAGTCTGGGCCTTATCTCAGATGTGGTAAGAGGGGAGTCATGGCACCAGCAGACAGGGGCACTGCTGTGACCTTTGGCCTGCTTGGACTTTACTGGGACCCTGTCTAGCAAGGCGGATGGCCCAGGGAAAGAGGTTACCAGGAGAAGGGCTTAGTAGAGAGGCTACAGGCCGAGTCCTGTGTCAGGCCCCAGAATGTTCCCACAAGCCAAGCAGGGAGGACCCCCTGCCCACCCCCACGGGGGCACTGACTCAACCCCCTCACCAGGTATTTAGGATAGACAGAGGTAAAACCCAGACTGGGTTGGTGTTAGTTGGGGTGGTGACCAGGATTGGGTTGTTTGGGGTTTTTTTTCTTGTATCGCCCAGCATGCAAGTAGAAAATATGATTGCAAACTAAATTAGTGCTTTTCTAGGACAGCAAAACTGTATAAACTGAACTATATCGTTCCAACACACATCCTGTCATCATCAAAAGGAGGAGGGTGGTTTTAGCTGCGACATCCTGGAAGCTAAGGGCTCCCATACAGTCAACACCTGCCAGAAGAGCCTAGACATGCGCCAGAACCGCCATCGGCAGCGTGCTCAGCCAGACCTGCCGCCGCCCCTGGGGGTGCGAGGGTATGGCTGCACCGTGCTCCCCGGGGGTCATAAAGGGCTCCGGTGTCTAAGAATCATTGTTCCAATACATCTAATGTGGCGGTACTTAGCACTGCTTGGATGGAGACCGTGTAGAGATATTTGAAGGATGGTTCCCTGGCCGCACCCCAAGAAGGTTTCTGAGTTCTGGGGGGTGGGGGGTGGTTAGAGCCCAAGCCGCGGCAGTGTCTCTCCTCCCCTGAGAAGCCTACCTGGGACTCTCTTTGGTTTTTAGAGTACACCGAGGACTGTATTCCATAGCTTCATCATACTGGTTTCAAGCCAGTTACCCCAAAGTTTTGATTTCTTAATTTTGCTCAGCTTTCTGTGGGACATTCTCATTCAGCGCCCTCTAGACACTTTGTATTCTTTCTCAGGTGGGTGTGGGAGTGAAAACCTAAACTGATGAAAAATATGTAAAACCTTTCATTTCTCCCAAATGAACAGAGGATGGCCGCTGCTCTATGCCCACCCTGCCTCTAAGTGGGCACCCGCCACACGTGCACAGGGAGGCTCACCTCATGTGCTCAGCCTGCCCTGCCTGCTTCATCGTGTGAGGAGCACCCGCTTCTTACTACAGGGAGGCAGGAGGCAGGACTCACTCTGAGCACCACGATCAGGTGGCCGGAGCCCCGCCCACGGCGCTGCTGCTCCCTTGGACCCCCGCTCCCTGAGCAGGGCACTGCCACAGCAGGGCGTGCCCAACCTCACAAACAGCCCTGCCCAGGGACCCCTGCCCAGAGAAAGTGAGCAGCCGAGTGCCTGCCGCTTAGGGCGCCGGCTCTCCAGGCTCTGCCGTGCACGCTGGGTTTCAGGATGTGAGGGTGAACAGACCTGTCGCTCCTTCACCAAAGGCCGCACTTGCATCAGAGCAGGAGTGTGTACCGTGTGTTCAGAGTGAGAGTGAGAACTGCTAGTTCTAAAGCAGGTTGCCTACCCTGTGTGTTACTTGCAGAGAAGCAGTTATCATGCGAGTCCTATTCTGTTGACTAGCTTGTCCTTTGAAAGGGTTAAGCAGGCGACTTTGGGCACCGGAGGTGAGGTCTGGCGTCGCCTGTTCTGGCCGCGGCAGTGCTTGTTCCCCCCCTGCCCCCCGCTCCTTCCTGTTCACTGAGCTCACACTGCAGACTCCAGACATGGAGCAAGAGCTGCACTTGCCAGTGAGCTGGCAGCTCCATTCCACTGGGCATGCTCTGGGCTGCAGCACATGGTTGCTTCTCAGAAGACAACAGTCCCAAGCCTCCCCCGTGACTGCTGTGTGGACAGCATGGCCTACGGAAGAAATGCCCCCTGGCCACGTGGCGGACAGGCGCCTTCGATGCCTGCCTTGGCTTCCTCTTATCTAGGTGTCTTTGAGTGACATGTTAGTGTAGAATCACTCACGCATTTAAAAGAAACTTTCCACATCGAGGTTTTCATTTTTAAACTCTTTCCTGCATGCTTGTGTATGTGATTACAGGATTTGTCCAATATCAGTGACGTCATCACCCTCCGAGCCAATCACGTTCAGAAGTCCAAAGCCAAAAGCCCGAAGTTTGCCAAAGTCAAAGAGAAGGAAAGTCATGTGCAGCGAACACAGGGAACATTTCTTCCTGGCCTCATTCGGCTGCTTTGTTCCGTGCACATACGTGTCCAGAGATGCACGTGGGCACCTGTGTGCCCCAGCCCCAGAATACATATTCATAGCCTTAAGTGCCCAGCCATATCCCTGCTGCTCCCCCAGAGGCAGGGGGTGCAGCAGAAAGCACAGGCGGAAGCTGCAGGCTGCAGGTGCCCTCTCTGCCCCTCTGGACAGTATACAGCATAACAGCAAAATTTCATACTAAATCTAAAATAAACAAGTGGCGCCCTCATGGTTTCATTTACTCACAGCAAACCAAATAGATCTTGCTCACTAACACCTCTCCTGTAGGCCAGGAGAGACAGCCTTAGCGCAGGAAAATAACTCAGTTCAAACCAAAAATTCTAAAATAGAAACTTCTAAACTGCATCTGCGAATGCCCAGGACATCAGCAGCTGCCCTCCTGACCTGCCCTCGTGAGCTGAAGCATGTGATTAGATGGTTCCCATTCCCAGGACGCTGGACCGGGCACGGGCCAATCAGGAAAGCAGGGTACATATGCAGGCACCCCGGCTAAGGCTGTTTATCCACTTGGCAGATGCAACAGAATATCTTAAAAACCTTGCCCAGATCATAAAGAGACAGTAACTACTTTATATTCAGGGAAAATGCTTTGTAAGGCTTCTAACAGGTGTCACCTGACAGGGGCCATTATAATTTACTTTATAGGGAAGGCATGAGTCAGGTGGCCTGGAGCCCTTTCAGCAAAACACAGCTGCCTCACTGATTAGACGCTTGATCCTGGCAGCATACATCCATTCCTGGGCAGGGAGGAAGCTGGAAGTTCACCCGCTGTCACCCGCATCTCTTAAATGCATCTGTAATTGTGAGATAGGAGAGGAGCTACAGAGCAGAGCACCCCACTCCCAGGCCACCACACTAGGAAGTTGGTCAAGGAAAAAGACAACTGGGAGAGTTGCTTGCCAAATAGAACTAAAGATGGGATTGGGCTAACCTAATGTTCTGTTGAAATTACAGCATTGATGTACGTCATGTAGGCCTGATGGCTTGCCCCAGTGCAAGCAGTCCGTACGTTTTCAGTGTGCTTTCTTCCCTATGTCCACACACACGTACACACACACACACACACACACACTTCCTTGCACCCAGACCGATTGCCACTCCCATGAGTGACCGCGACGTAGATAGCCGCACTGTTCTGATTGCAGCAAGCAAAGCCACTCTCGGGCGGTTGCTGGGGAAGAGTGCTGCCCAGGCTCCGGCACATTCTTGCCCAGACGCATCTTGCACACCACCGGGCTTCACCCTCAAGCCCTGCGCCTCCGCTTAGCTAATGAGGCCGTAGCACTACGAGTGGGTAAAAGGGAGAACTGGGGGAGGGGACATTACTGAGCTTGCCAGCTTCCCCACGAAAGTGAGTGTCACATGGAAATGCAGCCTTGTGCCGTTTAAAATGGGTAAAAATAGACTTTTTAAGATAATTGTAAGAGCCCCGTTATAGTCCTAGATTTTATTTTAAATCCCTTCTCTGGAGGCCTTGGGAGAGAAGGTTACCATGTCCCTACCCCCACCTATGTGAGCTAAGTGTCCTGCCTCTGTATTTTTGTGCTTCTTTTTTAATCTCGTGTCTTCATGTTATTTGAAATATATAGCAAACAAGAAAAGCAATAAAGGAAATATAGCCAGCTCAACTCTCACTTATCGTTACACCATCGCAATATTTCTTTCATTTCACTGGGCATTTCAGGGATACATGGGCTGTGGTACTGACCCGGCAGGAGAGCTCAGGGCAGCTGGCTGTGGTACTGACCCGGCAGGAGCGCTCAGGGCAGCTGGCTGTGGTACTGACCCGGCAGGAGAGCGCAGGGCAGCTGGCTGTGGTACTGACCCGGCAGGAG
>NW_004524620.1:13532455-13551937 GCF_000260255.1 Octodon degus | reverse complement strand
GCGCTCAGGGCAGCTGGCTGTGGTTTCCACATGACCCCAAGACGGTGCACGAGAGCCAGCCCTGCTCCACATCAAGCTCTGGAGCACTCAGTCCAGCTAGTGGATTGTACTGTGGGATCAGCAGACAAAAGTCAAATGAGTGCGCTGATAGTAGGGGCCGCGTGGAACGCTCTGTCCTCTCAGCCAGGGCCATTTTTACTACATGATCAACAGCCTGCAAAACCTAAAAGAACTGCTTGAAAATAGCCTAAGCCCGACGGAGTGCCATGCAGGTTCAGAGGCTGCCACCAAAAATTTACTTCTGTTAGGAGCTTGTCCCGTTTATCACCATAATCCAAAGAACAGCATCCTCTAGGAAGGGTCCCAGCAGAGATGGTCCCAGTGCGACCATGGACCAGGTCTAACGGCATCAGTGTCAGAAGTGTGTCCCACCAGATAGCTCTGTGTCCTGCAGTTGAAGGTTTTTTGTTTGCTTTTGTTTTCTGGGACCGGGAATCAAACTCAGGACCTTGTGCTCGCCAGGCGGGCGCTGCACACTGAGCTATAGCCTCAGCCCTCCAGTCGAAGATTGAACCTTTTTTTTTTTTTTTCTTTTTGGCAAAAGGAAAAAAAAGAGTGAGCACTCTTCCCTCCTTACCCCAAGAGCTAGAAATCACATGATGCTTTAACTGGCTTTATCCAAAAGATTCTCCCATTTGCGTTTCTCTTTTCTGCCCTCTGGTCTCCACAGCTCTTCCTAGCTCTCCCTGCTCACACGCTCTCCTGTGCCCCTGAGTGACTGTGCTATGACCGGTGATGGACGGGCGCAGGTCCCCGAGCAGTGCTGAGCTTCAGCCTGGTGCCTCGGGCCCCGCTCATGGTAAACCCCTCCTGCCCTCTCCCTCTCATGAGGCCACGCTTTGTTGCCAGCTCACGTCTGGCTTCGTTCTCTGTGGCCCTGCATCTCCCTGCCAGGACGCTGGGGTGAGGCCAGGTGTGTCTCAGCCGGCCCAGGCACCTGGGCCACCGTGCACCCCTCACCTGGCCTTCCTGGTCTCTGTCTGTTTCCAACCTCACTCCTACACTGGAAGTCCCAGCTGGCCCAGCCCATGCCCTTCTGTGAGGTTCTCAGCCCCAATTTTCCAGTTACTTGAGCTTGGCAAGATCAGCAAGGGTTTCCTCCGCCGCCACCTCACCAACACAAGCACTGGCAAAGCTAGACCTCTGCCCCTGCATGTTTTGTATAAGGACGGCTCCCTGGGGGCATCCCTGTGCTCAGAGGTGGACAGGAGTCACCACCACAGGTGGAGAGGGCAGGAAAAGGGCCATCTGAGGACTGGCCAGGTTGGTTCTCCAATGAGAAATGTCACCTCGGGAGTAACACTGTCAAGGGTTTTCAAGGTCATCACCCCACACAAAGAACTCAGAATAGGAGAGACTCACTCTAGGTCATTCCAGCACTCTGGGCTTGTGCTCACCTGCACTGCTCTGCTAAAAGGAATTAATGTGCATTTTAAACAGAAAGTCGCAGAGGCTGCATTCCTGCTTATCTCTAGTACTGCAATGTGTTCGCTTCCCCGCGTGGAAAGTTAGACAGGCGCTCTAAGGATGCTGGTCAGGGTCCCAGCCTAGGAAAGCCAACTTCGGCTCAGTTAGGGCAGGACTCTCCTCTCGAGGTCGTGCACGTTGGGCTGCATGTTCCTTCTAGTGGATCTGTAAGAAACTACTGACTTGGGAACTAATGGTTCTCTAACACACTCAGATAACCAAAAGGGAATACTAATTTTTTAAATAATGTCAGACCAAAAAAAAAAAGCATAAAAATAAAATAAGTCTGAATGCCTGAATAAAACCATTTCAAGGATGAAATTGCATGTGTGAATTAAGGGTAGATAACTCTTTGCCATTTAATTAAATGAGTCTCCAGTGCTCATCAGGATAAAACTGAAGGACAATGGATGCCTTTTGGGTTTTTTAATTTTTTAATATTGCACTTTATAGTACTTCATAAGAGACGATTGTCTTAATTAAAGCCATAAAATACCAATAATGCATATATTCAGGGCTTCTGAATATCATAGCTCAATAAGCAACCCACGAGTCATTCCTGTTTCGTATTGTTTGGTGTAAACTGGAGTTTATCTGTTCTATTTTTTATTACCTACAGTTATTGTTCTAGATGACTCTAACCTAATAAAGTTCAGATGTATACTTTAATAAAACTTTTAAAACTCAGTGAAATTATTCATTTCACAAAAGCTTTGTTCATTTTCAAAATTGATTGTTATACATTTCCTTTAAATAGCAAGTTCTGATATTATATTGAAAATCCTTCCTTTTTAAAAATTATAGGTTAACTGTTTTACAGGAACATTTGTTATGCAAAGCAAGATTCACCCATATGGAGATGAAATGGAAAATTAGCAAACATAGCTGGGAAATTTAAGATGTGTTTGAGTTTTTATATAAATATAAGTCTAAGAAGTTCCCTTATAAAAATGGCAAATAGAGATGTAAACGTGTCAATAAATGCTTATACCTACATTAGTAGACTTTTGGGGAGAACATGGAAAAACAGATTTTATAATGTGTTAGGTGATTTTTTTCCCTCTTTCCTACTAAAATACACAAGTCCTAGGGCTGAAGATACAGCTCAGTGACACAAGCGCCTGTCTGGCAAGCACAAGGTCCTGAGTTCAATTCCCAGTGCAAAAAAATACAGTTCTTGGCCCAGTCTAGTGGACTGTTTGCATGCATACATACATAGATGCCCATACAGATAAAAACTTTAATATTCTACTTTACTGTTAACTTTTTATATAATTTGAGTGAAAGCTAATAACATATTTTTTAAAAGCTAAATAATATATAAAAAGCACTTAGTAGCCTAGAAATACCACCCCAGCCAGCTAACAAAATTATCTGCACAGACTGTGCACACGTATTGAATTGGACAACTCCATGAATTTTATGCCTCAGGAACGACTTGCCGTCAGGAAAGGGTGCTGGCTGCAAGCCCGTGGAGCCCCTACGGGGGCTGGCTCATGGCCTCGGGAGTCTCTACCAGAGCAGGCTGTCCAGAGGAGGGAGTTCCGTTGCCACGGGGCCCTGCAGACACCGCACGCGTGGCCCACCACTGTGGCCCCCACCTAGATTTGACCTCTCATCTGCTTGAGTTTGGGGGAAGAAATAGATGAAACCCACAAGCAAGGCTCCCATGTTCAAAATGCAGACTCAAAAGGTGGCATCAAACTTAGAGTAGCCAGCACTACCCTCCTGGCTGCACGAAGCTGCTGCTGCACTAAAGGAAAGATCAATCACACTTGCGTTGCTCTCATACTTTTTTTATCAACACTGATTCCAAGATGAGCATTTGGCCCATGACATATGAACTGGTTTTTAGGCAGGGTATGTTAAAAATGCCAGAATGCATTCGGAATCCTCCTAGTCATTCTGAGGTGCACAGTGCACCAGTGTGCACTGTGTTCACCCCACTGGGCCATAGAGCTCACCCCCCTGACCTGGTCATTGCTCAATATCGACACAGATACGAGTATCACACTGTGCTCCATAAACACATGCAATGATTATGTGTCGATCCAAGGACAAAAATAATCTTGAAAATTTTTTATGAATATTTGGGAAAGATTTAAAAACCTGTTAGAGTGCCATTTTTGTAAAGGATCTTTTTAGAGAACGATGTGGCCTCATGCTTCATCGTTTGCCTCCATTTTGAAGACCTTAATGCCTATGTGCATCCCTTTAAACTCCAGCGGATGAACTCCTACGTGATTTCGGTCATCTTGTGCGTGTTGCTCAAGAGCCACGTTCACTGGTGACGAGATCCGCGGTGATCCTGTGTCAGCGTAGGTCTGTCCACGTCTGTACATACCTGAAAGCCAGATTCATTTGTACACAGGCTGTGTGGAGCAACGTCTCTGCCCCATGGATGAAGGCTGCTTCCTCCTGTGTCACTGTCCACTTCTTTGTGTTTCTGCTACTGATACCGACTTATGGAATACCACTTTATGTAGCTAAGTCCCTTTGGTGTGAAAAATAAGAGTAATAAAATTATTGACTCAAAATAACTGTTGTTTTGGAGAATAATCCTTCTCTGCAGCTAACCAGGACATGCAGGGTCTCGGGCAGCTCATCACAATGGTACAAGTTGCATTACAGGGATCAGTGTGACCAAGGGGTGCACAGGAGTTACTGCCAAGCCAGAATTTACTGAGTTCTAACTATTGTAATTTGAGCTCTTACATGTCTGCAGACTTTATGCCCTGAGAGGCCTACCTGAAGCAGTTGAATCTTTTTTTTTATTTTTTCCAAAATTTTATTGATAAACAGCAATGAGACAGTTTCAAATCAAATCAGAAGTACAGTTTCAACAAATAACACACTGCATATATTCTTCTTAGTGGTTAATTGCTGTACAAGATGCGGACTGAGACCCTATTTACAAACACCATTAGAACAAATCATTCTATTCATTAAGAGAATGCAAGTATATATTTATCCCAACCACTTTGAATACACAGATACAAAATGGACATTCAGCGGTATACCCCATTTGTTCTAAGTTCCGTTATTGAATATTATAGGTGTGTAAACTCAGCAAAATATTCTAAAAGAGTCCAGTAGACCATAACAGCATTGGGTCTTCTGTTTAACTGGCAGTGTCAGAAATTATTGACCTGAGTCCCCCACAGCTCAACTTAACAGCATGACTTTACTTCCTATATTTCATCTTCATACTTTTCTACTGGATGGATAAGACCAAGGTAAAGCAGGACCTGTGCAATAAGAGTTGTAGCTTTTGGGTCTGAGAAGATCAGTGAAATCCCCTCAAGATGTATCCTGAGATCCTGTACCTCAGATTGTAGAACCTTTGTCAGTGCAGCCATGTGGATGAGTCACGGCCATTGCTTGGCCAATGTGCTCTCTGTGAAAGCCTGAGAGAGTTTTCTCCCCATGTGACTCTCCTTAGGCACACTCTACGTCATCGATCACTTTCCTCTTTGGCCCCATAATCTTCTTGATCAGAAAATTTGGGACACTACCGAGGTACATGACGTTACAGTACAAGTTCTCATATGTCCTGAGTCTTAACTGACCTTAGAAGGTAAGGGCCAAAATGTTGGCTTTCCTTGTAGCCCTCCTTTTTCTCTAATTTTGGTCTGCAAACTTAGGTTGTTAACCATCCAGAAGACAAGCTTATTGTTATTATCAAATGATTTAGGCTATCAAGCTTAACCTCACTATCTCACTGCATTTCAAACATCTTAGGCATAATAAGGAGCAGGTATTTTTCATCAAGTATTGATATGTTGAACTTTAAGTCCCTGCATAATATGATTTAAAAAATTAAAAAATTAGATTATATTTTAAAAATAGGATAAAGAATTCTATACTTCTCATGTTTGCACATAAGTCCAAAAATCTCACCATATACAACCTTGAAGCAGGACCCTCCCACAATATTCCTTTTCCTGTCTCTCGAAGCAGTTGAATCTTAATGAGTTAAATATTTTGGGCATATATTCAAAAGATTAGGACCTAATACCAACATAAAATCTTGTTAGCAGTATAATATTTTACATAAAAGTAAGAATTCCTAATCACTTTTTCTTTGATTATACTTAATAAACTCAGTTTAAAAGATCAAATTCTAAGCTGGGTGTGGTGGTGCACACTTAGAACTCCAGCATTCAGGATGCTGGGGCAGGAAGGTGGCTGCAAGCTCAAGGCCAGGCTAGACTACATAGCAAGACCCTGTCTCAAAAATAAATAATGAATAAATAAATATAAATAAATAAATAAATAAATAAATTAAACTCTTTCAGACATTTTAAAATTTTTACATGTTTAACATACCCGATTCTCTAAAACACCCCACATCTGACAAAATTACAAACCTAGAACACAAAATCTTCCTACACACATAAACAACTCCAGTTAATGTAATAAATCAAACTGAAGTGAAAAGTAAACTGAACTATAAGCACTGTAATACCATTTTAAAACAGAATACAAATCTACACCATCGAAATTGGTATCTAACATAAAATTACATGGCCAAAATGTAATCAGAAGGCCTGGGGATGTAGCTCAGAGTACAGTACATGCCTGGCAAGCAAGAGGTCCTGAGTTTGATTCCGAGCACTAAAGAAAAAGAAAAATTAATCAGATAAACATATAGCAAGAGTTCTTTAAAACACCTTAAGTAAAAATATGCATAAGTAGCTCATTGATTGTAAACCTTATTCCTAAACCACACCAAAGTGTTTATACTATGCATTTTATTTACTTCCTTCTCCCCCCATGTCTATGTCATCTTCCCGGCTTTGACAGTCACCCAGCTGATGTCAGATAAAATGACGAGGTTGAGTCACACAGAATTATTTACAATTACAAAACACTCCAGGGACATGACACAGAGAAGCCACACACTGCCTGGAGAATTCTGCTGGAGCACAGCTGAGCACTGAGGAGTCACACTCTCTCTGTCACATGCCCATGGAGGGACAGCGCCCTCCCTCGCCAGGACCACGCCTCTCCTCCACAGTGTGATTTTGCGATCCAGGGACTATCTGCTATGACCATAACTGTTTTTTTCTGTTGAAATCTTTTTCGAAAGTTTGTCTCTGTGTTTAGGTAGATGAATTCCACGGCCCCACTGAGTTACAAAGTTTATTCTACACCACTTGACTGAATTCAACTAGCCTCCTTGTTGGCAGGTTGGATTCTCTGTTCTGGCCGTGGCTGTCTCCTTAGTTCCAATCACCGCTCCAGTCATGGCCCCGATGCGCTAAGTGCTTGCATGTGCCGTTTTATTTAACCCACAGAGCAGCTCGGGGTGAGTCCACCACCGCTACTGTTGCCCGGAGAAGAGGGCGAGCTCGAGGGGTGCCCATGGTCACACAGCTAGCATGAGAACTGAAGCGGGAGCCTCGGTCCCGCTCGCACCGGTGCTGGGCCTCCTCATCATTGCTTTCGGCTTCTGCCAGCTCCGTCAGCTAAAATTATCCCCAAGTCCCAAGAGTTAAGCTCACAGAAATCAAATGGACTCGGGACACTAACGTCAAGGGACTGCCTGCCTGCTCTTCTTGGCCTTCCTTAAACTCAGGCTTATTTTGTTGGCGAGTTTTTGTTTTTATTTCTTTAGTTTTAACATGTTTTCTGTTGTTTTTTTTTTAGAAACGTGTCATCACTCAAATGGTCCTTGCCTCCCAAGTATTGGGATCATAGCTGTGTATAACAGCAACAATTCTAAACCCATGTTTCCCAGCAAAAGGGAAGCCCCCCCAGCTGCATTTGATTGAGTCAACGTGATACTTCCATAACAGAATTTTTCTATCTTAGCACTACTGATATTTTGTCCCCAAAAATTATTTGTTGACAGTGTGTCACTAGGTTTTATCCATTAGGTGCTAGTTTAAAAAAAAAAATCTCTAGATACTACCAAATGTTCCCTGGAAATAGCTTAGGGGTGGGGCAAAACTGCTTTCAATTGAAAGCCACTACTGTCCTATCAGATACAATTCAGTCGATTGTCTCTGGGCCTCCCTGCCCCACTCAGACTCACCCTAGGCTTTAGCCAATGTGTACCTTGCAGCTCCTGTTGAAATCTTGTCAAATATTCTCTAATAAATTTTGCTGTTGCATGTGTCAGCTTTTGCACTACTGAGGCATAATACCTGACAACCACAACTTAGAGGAGGAAAGATTTAATCCAACTCACAGGTTCAGGAGATCCAGGACATGACCAGCAGCCTCCAGGGCAGAAACCAGGAAGGCATGACTGAGCACAGCTGTCTGGTCACAGTGGCTGAGAAGCAAGCCACAGCCAGCAGAGGGTGGCAGGTAAGGGGCCATGGCTGAATGCAAGGCCCTGCCTCTTTGGTCAGGCATCTCCCACCCAGAGAAGTTGACATGTCAGGATGTCAGGACTGCCACAGCCCACCCCTTGTCAGCCTCCCTTCCAGCGCATCTTAAACCATGTTTAATCTCTAAATAAGGATAATAGCAAGTCCTAATTCTGCTGATACAATCATCCCAAGTACAAGAAAGGAACAGACTAATCCCACCCCCAAGCCTCAACTGTTCAGTTTTTCAAAAGTCTAAGTCTCCTTTGAGACTCATGGCAAACTCGTAGCCATAAGAAGAAAAACAGGTTACATGAACTCAAGGTAAAGGGCAAACATTGCTGCTCCAAAAGTGAGAACTAGAATAGAAACTAATTAAACCAAAGACTGAAGTCCAGCAGGACATCCAGTAAGTCCTGAAGCTCCATCCTGGTACCAAACATACATGGTCCTCATCCAGATGACACCAGGTGGCCCGGGGGTCCAGAAGCCGGCCTCAAGCTGACCACAGCACTATCCATCTATAACCCTAGGCACTCCAGAGATTAACACAGAAGGATCACAAGCACAGGGCCAAGCAGTGTAACATAGTGAGATCCTGTCTCAGAAACAAAATTAAAATGTAGCTCAGTGGTAAAGCATTTGCCTAGCATACATGAAGCAGAGGGCTCCATCCAGCACCACACAAAAATGGCCTAGGCCCGTCAGTAATAACACACTAAGGGAAGTTATTATTCAGTCTAGGTGTCAGGCTCAGCCAAGACACTAAAATTTCCAGCGTGTACCAAAGTCTGCAGAATCAATGTTGGCCATAAGGATGAGTCACGGCCATTGCTTGACCAATTTGCTCTCTGTGAATGCCTGAGAGAATGTTTTCTCTCCATGTGACTCTCCCCAGGCACACTACATCATTGATCACATTGCTCTGTGGCCCCATAATCTTCTTGATCAGAAAATTTGGAACACAACTGAGTCACAAGATGACACTGACAAAGGATCTACAAAGTGCGGTACAGGGCTACAGGATAAATCCTGAGGATACTTCACTGACCTTATCAGATACAAAAGTTACATTTCTTGTTATATAGGTCTTGCTTTATCTTGGTCTTAACCATCCAGCAGATAAGTATAAAAACAAGGTATATAAAGTAAAGCCATATTAATACAATGAGCTGTAAAAGGCTCAAGTCAATAACTTCTGAGAATAACCCACTACTATTATAGACTGCTAGACAGTATTGGATTATTTAGCTGAATTCAAACACCTATAGTATTTAGATGCCAATAGAATACCCACCTCTGACAGGACTAAACAAAAGAAAAGGGGATACAAAGGAAAGATCATTTTGTATTTATGTATACAAAATAGTTAGGATAGATATACAGCTACTTTCACTTAATTCAATGAGAAGAAAGATGTGTACTAATAGTGTTTGGACAAGATATCTTGTCTGCTTCTTGTACTATAGATAACCACTAAGAAGATAACAATGTACAATGTATTGATTATCAAAACTGTCCTATTAATAAGCTTTGAAAATGTCTCATTCATATGTTTCTCAATAAAATTAAAATTTAAAAAAAGTCTGCAGAATTGCCATGTCCTTGGGAGGTTTTGGTGATCTGTACATGCTAATTACATGCTGAAATTCAAAACTGCTGCCTGATCAGTCTTGTCCTTAGGGCCAGCTTGAACATTAACTGCATGCTACATATTTATACAGAAAAAAACTTCCTCATTAAAAGCCTAGAGTTGGCAAATGCTGGGTAAATTCTGTCATTAACTCTCCTTCATCCACAGCAGACATCAACAATCTATCACAGCATCTTTTCTTTTTTTATTTTATTTTTTTATTTATTTTTTCCATAATTTTATTGAGAAACAAATAGCAATGAGACAGTTTCAAATCAAATTGGTAGGACAGTTTCAATAATTAACACATTGCATACATTCTTCCTAGTGGTTAATTGCTGTACAAGATGCAGACATGATATCCTATTTACAAACACCTTTAGAACAAATTCCTCTATTCATTAAGAGAATGTAACTTATATATCTATCCTAACCACTTTGAATACACAGATACAAAATGGACATTCATCTGTATCCCCCTTTTTTGTTAAGTTTCGTTATTTGAATATTATAGGTGTGTAAACTCAGCAAAATATTCTAAAAGAGTCCAGTAGCCCATAATAGTATTGGGTCTTCGGCTTGACTGGCAATGTCAGAAATTGTTGACCTGAGTCCCCTACAGTTCAACGTAACAGCATAGCTTTACTTCTTACATTTCGTTTTTATACTTTTCTGCTGGATGGTTAAGACCAAGGTAAAGCAGGACCTATGCAACAAGAGTCGTAGCTTTTGGGTCTGATAAGGTCAGTGAAATCCCCTCAGGATTTATCCTGAGATCCTGTACCTCAGATTGTAGGACCTTTGTCAGTGTCAGCCATGTGGATGAGTCACGGCCATTGCTTGGCCAATGTGCTCTCTGTGAAAGCCTGAGAGAATGTTTTCTCTCCATGCAACTCTCCTTAGGCACACTCCACATCATCGATCACTTTCCTCTTTGGCCCCATAATCTCCTTGATCAGAAAATTTGGGACACTACTGAGTTACATGACGTTACAGTACAAGTTCTCATATGTCCTGAGTATTCATTGACCTTAGAAGGCTAGGGCCAAAATGTTGGCTTTCCTTGAATATATTCTAATTTTCAAATGTTTTTTCATCATATTCTGTAGGGACTTAAAGTTCAACATATCAATACTTGATGAAAAATACCTGTTCCATGTTATGCCTAAAATGTTTGATATTCAGACAGATAGTGAGGTTAAGCTTAACAGCCTAAATTGTATGGTAATAACAATGAGCTTGTCTTCTGGATGGTTAACAACCTAAGTTTGCGACCAAAATTAGAGAAACAGCATCTTTTCTTACTGTACTTTCACACAGTTGCTACCCACCAGCTACAGAGGCATGCAAGGAAACCTCTGATTGCCAAGCCCTAGCCCACTGGTGGGGAATCTTTCAAAGCTTTCAATAATAACACAGAGCCAGCCGTGCCACCCCCCGTGCCACAGGCTCACCACCCCTGCCCTAGCCTAATTTCCATGAGGAAACTAGGAAGGCAACTGCATTTCCTGAGGTCACACGACTAATGAGTAGAACTAGATGTTTAGGAATAACGTTCATTACAAGAGCCAGAGTGCATGAGGTGCTTTGCATGTTGCTGAGGGCATTTTACACTCAAACATGAAGCACACAGGCTTAAAGATGAAGGACTCGCCCTTCAAGAGCTAGAGCAACTGTAAGGTGCTTCTGAGATTTAAGACTTAGGTTACTAGTACATTATAGCCAGACAATAATAGCAGGGTCTAGTTAGAGAGAATTGTGTAGAGAATTTTTAAAGGCTTTTGCTTCTGAGATTTCATAATAGAATCTCCAATAAGTAATAGCAATTACTCAGGGACCAAAAATACATAGTTTTGCCAAAATGTATTTACAAAACTGATGGAATGTGTGCAAATAGCTCTGCCAGCCGCCTGCAGCTAACGACCCACGACCGACCTTGCAACAGGGTCAAGTCGGAAGATGCTGTAAACAGCCTGACTCCAGCTTCTTTCTGGGAGCTCATTCGAATCCACTACTGATCACAGTGGTAGTTTCACAGGACCTCAGAGAAAACGAAAAAGAAGCAATCTTTTCCCCATGGAAAATAATACTTCTCATTACCATTGGCCTGTCCAGGTATAGTCTCTAGAAGAGGTGGGTGCTGAGGGAAGACCCTGTATGTCACAACCTTCTCAGAGTCCTCTCTGTCCCCCAGCTGTGGCTTAGAATTTCACTGTAATGCTTTGTCCCTCCAGCTCAGTGATTTCCAAGCAAGAGGCTATCCCTGATGGGCAAATCAGAAACATCTGGAGGCTTTTTGAAACCACCTACTTAAAGCCGTCTCCCATTGTCCCGCCAGCCTCACTTGTGTGCTCTTTACAGCCAACTCTCTATAGAGGCCATAACCCATAGAGGTGCTGGGTGAAAAAAGATCAAGAATCCTGTTAGTTAAACTCTTTCATCCCTGTAGAAGTTGTGCCTGGGCCTAGATAGAGTCTGCCTTGAAGTTTCTCCAAACCATCAAGAGATGGCCTTCTATTTATTTTGTATTCATCAAGGGTTTAGGTCCTGTGACGGGCCTGACACAAGGCCTAGCAGGGGTCCTGAGAGGATTATACTCCAGTCCCCATCTCAAAGACTTCGTAGTCTTGCCTCCAGAAGAAGGCAAACAACTAATAAATATAGGATCCCAGGCAGACTACCTAAACGTGCAGTCCTGGCTCTGCTGTTTACTAGCTGGGTGACCTCAACTTCTCTGGGGCTCACTTTTCCTATGTATAACCTCATGAGAATGGTTTTATGTGGGTTAATATTGTTCATATTTATTTAAAAGACCACAAGAAGAGTGTCTAGCTTATAGTAGCTAATATACCACTGTTTGATACATAACTACTGTTAATAGGAGACCACACCATCAGATCTGAGTCTGATTAACTTCACCCAGGGTGTGGTTGGGAGGGTGCTTCAGAAATGAAACTGCCTGTGACTGAAACCCTTGCACCAAGTGAGAGATGGGAAAACTGTGATATTTGGGTATCCCATAGTGGGGCACCCTTAATCCCAGCATTGTACAGGCAAACTTTTTCCCAGCATCACACAGGGTAGATCTAACCACCGCCAAAAAGCCCCGCCCATGAGTACATGAGGCTTTGAGGGGACATCTAGACACAAGATATAAAATTCCACCCTTGGGCCCCCCCAAGACTCATGTGCATCCCTTTATGTGTAACGTATTTACTCCATCTCTAAGAGTTGCCAAAGTCCTAACAGTTTCAGTATTTCTGAAAAGTCCAATCCCCAAGTGTCCTCTGAGATTTAAGGCAAATTAGCTTTGAGCTTCTGCATAAATGAAAGGAAAGTTAAACAATTCCAACATACAATGGCACAAGACAAACATTACCATTCCAAGAGGTGTGAATTAGGAATAAAAAGAAATGGGACAAAAGCAAGTCCAAGATCCGGCAGGGCAAACATTAAGCACATGGCTCCATGCAGAGCATCCGGGCCAGCCTGTACAAGACGTGAACTTTGAAGGGCCTGGATGTCTGCAGCCTACAGCGCTGCCAGGGCTGGTGCACCCACAGCCTTTCTGAGCCTGCCCTGTTCACTCCTTGCAGCTTTCCTCAGGTGATCCATGTTCCTGGCTTTCCCAGCCTTCTGGGGTCTCAACTGTGCCTTTGGCTTCAGCCTCACACTGTGCTCTCAAGCACACCACATGGCCTCCCAGGCCTTCTTTAGAAATCTAGGTGGATGGTGTCTTGACCCCTCAACCCTTGCATTTTGCATACACCTAAAACCAGCACCACACGGTTGACACCAGCATCTACCATCAGGTAGGGCAATAGCCAGGCTTCTTCCTCTCTGGGCTGTCAGGGTCAAGTACATAGATGGCCTAGTGCTATGAGACAATCTTGAAGAACAAATTCCCTAGGAACTGCCATTCTGGAACATGGTTCTTTGGGGTGCTTTTCTCAAAGAAAGTCTTCCACCTTTGAAATTTTTGGGGTCTAAACTATGGAATTCTGTTGGTTCTTGTGATGCCTTCAAGACATCTTTTCAATTGTTCTCTTTCTTTTCTGCAATGACATTCTCCCCTCCATTTTTATAGGCCATAACTTTACTGGAGTTTTTTCTGGCCAAACTCAAAATCTTTTAAGTCATTCTGCTGGGCTCTTTGTTCTTGGTTCTCAACATAAATCTGGCTAAATGTCCTTGACATAGCCATACCACTGCCACATTAGACTGCCTTGAAATGTATACCACAAGACTGATAAGTCTTATTAGTTCATGCTTAGTCTATGACTATGAGCAAAATACAGGCAAATTTTCTGCCAAATCATAACACATGATCTGGAGTCCAGCAGCTAATGCAGTCCTTCTTTCCACCAGAAACTTCTGGAACTTTGTCTGTACTGGCAGCATGTCTGTCAGAATTCTGGTTTTCTGTATTCTAACTGGAATATCCCATCAAGCACAGTTTAAAGCATTCCAGGACTGCTTCTTCAACCAACATCTCCAAACCTTTCCATGTTCTTCCAAGAAGCCAGTTGCAAAGGCTCCTGAGCCATGTGGGCAGGTACAGTCACAGTGAAGTAGCAAAGAAGAAAGCAACCACAGCAGCCCACTTTCTGTCTTCACATTGCATCCACCTTTAAACAGGTAGCACTTCCACAGACAGTAGGGCACCTTTGAGCCCAGCATCACACAGCCCACATCCAGCTACCTCCAAGGAGCCCCACCTGCGACCACATGCGGCTTTCAGAGGACAGCTAGAAATAAGCAATGACAGACGAACAAAGCCCCTCATGCCCTGAGTCCAACAGATCAGTGAAGAAGGAAAATATGACACTTATATGTAGAGTGGTACTTTGCCATAAATAAGAATAAACTTGTACCATTTTTAGATAAATGGATGCAGCTTGAGACCACAAGTGTAGGTGAAACAGACCAGATGCACAGATGTAAAAATCACAGTTTCTCCTGTGCAAGAAACCCAAAGGGTAAACAAGGAGCAAAGTGGAGGACCGAAATTGGGAAGCAGGAAGAACATGCGCAAATGTGGAGGGGAACAAGGGAAAAGGAGGAGGAGGGAAGGAAGGGAAAACGGACTCTACAAAGAAAATAGAAGGGAAAGGTTGGAACGACTTTTGTAAATGAGGAGGAGAAGATGGGTTCATGAGGGGAGAAGCACGAGAAGAAGGAAGTAAGACGTATTAATAAGGTGCAAATTCCCAGTGACGGACTCCGTCGTTACGTATGGCAAATATGAACTAATAAGAAACCCTGTAAATGGGAGAGAAGAGAGTTCAGCAAGCCCGAAAGGGAAGGGGCTGCAGGAAGAGTGCTGCAGAGTCTTCTCCGCACCAGAGGGCGCCAGGACTCCCGCCACCAAACACTCTTCAGAAGCACGGTCTGGAGGTGGCAGGAGGGATTAAGAAAGCCCTCAACCTGCCCTGAAAAGAAACGGGCTGTGTCTGCCTCCAAATACACTGGAGGTGTAGGAGGAAGTGGCTGTGGTGTAGGAAGAGCAGGCTGGCCATGTGTGGCCAGCTGTTCAGGCTAGGGATGGACGGACACACGGGCTTTGTTGCAACTCTCGGGTTCTTGTAACTGCAAGTTTCCATTGTGGACAGTTTTCTTAAGAGCATGGCCCAGAGGACATGCAGGCACTGTCACTCTCAGCGCTCGGTGGTCCTTTGCACTTCAGTGTGAAAGAACAATTTTGAGAGAGAAAAGACCAGGAAAGCAAAGCCAAGGAGACCACGGCCACCAAAGGGGGCCGCAGCAGCACCCACAAGCTGCACACGACCCGCGCAGCACCTGCTGTCTGGGTGTTTGTGGCTGGCGCAGGATTTGGCAACCACCAAGGCAGGCCACTCTGCTCTGCCTCCTGGCATCTGCTGCTTGTCTCAAGGGGGCGCTGCTGATGGGTTTCTCCCCACCAAGACTGTCCGGGTGACTTCATCACCTCTCCCCACATATTTCTGGCCTCTTGGGTGACAAGATTTTTTTTCTGGAGTGAGGTTCTCTCTGGGGTCCGACATGTCTCTCTAAGACATGTCACATCCTGGTCTGTCTGCTCCAGCCCCCAGAGCCATGGGTAGGGAGGGAGCTCAGGGCCACACTGCTCCTGTGCCTGCTGCACAGTGACCCCCAGGAGTGCAGGGGGAAGTCGGCCCTGGGAGCCCCGAGGGGGATGTATTAAGGGCCAAGAAGGCGCCCAGGCATCGCATGCTTGGGAGGAGGGAGGCAAACCTGCCTGTGTGAGCTAGTGGGCAGCAGCACAGTGCAAAGAGAGAGAACACTGAGCAAAGCTGGGATGTCATAAGCAGGCAGGCAGAGACGTGTTTGTGAAAAGAAGAGGAAATGTTCTCATGGTCAGATTGTGCAGGGTTGTTCAGACAGGAAGTTAAGTGGGACTCGTTCCTGTATCCTCAGAGCCCAGAAGAGGTGGTCATTGATCTGCCAAAATAGAAGCACCTGCCCTCGCCTGCCTCTGCCTGACAGCTTGCTCTCCTCTTGTCCTTTCCTTGTCTTTGCCGACTGGAATAGAGGCAGGGAAACGAATCTTCCTATCACCGCCCTGACATCTGTCATAGCTTGGCAGGAACTAATGTAATGACAAGAGACTGACTCAGATTCTTTCTGAGAAGAGGCATTTGGGGACAACAAGGTGCGAGCAGATGTGGGCGAGCAGTGTTCCTGAAGCAGGCAACAGCAGAGGCTTCCAGTCCGGCCACTCTCGGGTCTCCGGGCCCTGCCAGGTGCCCAGGCAAACAGCAGGTGCGCCTCGGCCCACACCACGGGGGCCTCAGGGTGCCTTCTGGCCATCAGGGCTGGGGCATCACGGGCTCTTCGACAATGCCTCTCCTGGGTGCAGCTGCCAACAGGAAGGACGAGGTGAGAGGGAGCAAGAGCGGCCTGGTGACCGCCCGCCCCACAAGCTTACGATGTGGACAAGAAGTCCTTGGTGCTGCCACCCCTACAGGCAAAGTCGGACACGAAGCTCACGCTCCATGCCCAAAAGCGTCCTGAAGTTAAGCTGTGCCACATTCCTCCTAGGTCCCAGGGGAACAGGAGAAAGCAGCAGGCCAGGGAGGCCAGGCCCGGGTTCACATGCAGAATCAGCGGAAAGGGCGGGAGTCGAGCTGTTTTAAATGAAGCCTGATTGCCTATGGATTTGAAAAGGGGAAACTGCACAAGAGAAATTGTTCTTTTTATAACTTTGTTCTTTGGAAATTGCCCTAGCCCTATAACTGCTTCATGGCTTTGTAATTACTGCCTAGAGCCCTGTAACCACGAGAGCATTACTGAACGTGCAGGATGCCTGAGTGCGCCACTGTACAGGCTTCATAAACTGATGATCACCGGTCTCCCCGCGGAGCCTGTGGTCCCAGCCTGCTAGCTAAGCAGAAGGGCTGCCAGGCTGCTCTGTCTCGCCTCTGCACCTCCTGCTCGTGCCTTGTAGAAGAGCCTGAAAGCACCAGAGATTGGGGCCTGATATCCTGGAAGTGATCCCCCTCCCAACCCTGGGTGTCGTTCTGGTGTGTCTGCTTGCCATTGCAGGTTCTCTAGTGTCCCTACCCCGAGGGGTGCCACCCTCGCAGAAGCATGTGAAAATGGATGCAAATATTCGGTGCTATCGTGCGGTTCTGGAGTGTCATCTGGCGTTTAATTGGCAAGGGCCACAACACTGAATGCCCTGCAGGAAGGATCACTCCACCTCACATGCCATCAGGTCCCTGGGAAAAGCACCTCCTGATCTCTTGGGTGAGCCCAGGGGCTGCTCGGGGCTGGTGGCTCTGCAGCCACCCAGGCATGGCATGCTGGCCTTCAGGGACCTGTAGGCCACTTTTCCTTAAATATAGGAACTTCCAGACTTCTTGATATGTCTGACAACCTCCTCTGAATCCAGTTTTAGGAGGGCGACATCACAGGTGAACGCTGTTATTTCTGGAAATCATGACAACGCTATGAGGCTGACACAAACGCAAACACGGGCACTGCTATTATAGGCTGCCATTGATTTTGAGATGGTTTATCTGTGATCGACAAGAGGCTTGTATCAACCTTCTCTCTTGAAAATTAAATCACCCTTGTTACACTGTCATCAAGCACTCCCATACCCCCAACACTGTGCCCGGAGATCTGCCCAGCGTGCCCTGCACAACTTGCTCCTTGCCAGTGCGCATGTTCCAACTTCCATCACTGGAGGGTGACTGCACAGCACTTGGAAGCTCAAACGCCATTGCAGGCTTCACGCAAATGCGACTCTGGGGAAGCCCAGTGCCCTGCTCTGACAGGCCGTGCAGGTGCCTCTGATGTCCATTAGAATTTGGGAGCCACGGAGCTACACAGCACAGCTATCCGTCGGAAGCGTAAGTGCCGTGGGTAAGTAACAAATGGCATTGCCTGGGACACACCTACTCAATTCAGGCAATGACTGTGGCCATGAGAAGTGCCGTGTAAGGCAGTGTGTGCGCAAGAAGGAAGACCGCCCCTTCCCTTCCCGGGCAGGCATCACGATCTTAGCCTCTGAGCACACCACCAGTTCCCCTCCTCTACCGCTAAGGGAAACGTCCTTCTCTCCACTCTAGGCCAGGCCCTTAAGCTCCAACTGAGCTCCCGGTAATGCAGTTGATGTAGGGGTTAGGAAAAATAGGTCGTTTGGCAGGAGCAGCAGGAGAAAGGAGGCTAACACTGAGCGCGTACATATGCCAGGCCTCCTGGAGAACCTGCCATTTAATCGTCACAGCTACCCTGTCATGAGGGTAGAAGTAATCCACTAACAAATTCAGGAGCTTCCTTAGAGAACCAGACTGAAGCAGAATCTAAAGGAAAACAAGCTTTCCTAGCCTTCAGCAATCCCTCTAGCACCACACACACACACACACACACACACTGCCCTGTAGCTTCGAGTCTGGTTCTGGTACAGACAAGATTGGCAACTGTGTCGTGTGAACAGTTACACACAAGATCCGCAAGGCCCTGTTCCTATCAAGGCTGTTCTCAACTGCCTTATCTTGCTTCTTGCCTTCATTTGCCCCTACGTGTTTTGAAAGACCAATCCCCCCAGCAAAATGCATGAAACTATACTTGCCTTTCCTTGAGGGCTCTCTCATGGAATCACGAGGCCAGGGTGAGTTGACGTGCACCTCAGACTCGGCAAATTCTCCTGTTTCCCTGCTGGTGTCTCTAATCTCCTTCACCTACATTTCTGGCCACCTTCAAATGGAACAGATATGGCAAGTTGGCTGGATTCTTTGCTTGCAGGTCCAAGGGAGCCCCAAACTGCGGGAGTCCTGAGCCCCCTGGTGCCAGAGGGAGGGACCTGCTCAGAGAAGTTGGCTCTTCTGAACCTAGGCACTCTCTCTTGACAGTGCAATGGAACCTGAAGTGGATTCTGGATGATTCTGCAACAACAGCTCACTACAGGACCACAGTAAGGTTTTGGGGGTTCACAGGGAAGCCCATCCCATTGGGACATAAGGGGAGACTGCTCACCTCCTGCACTTGTGCTGAGTGCTCATGCTCAGGAGAAGCCAGACAAAGCACACCCCCAAGGTCAGTAGAGTGCGGGGATGGCCCCCAGCAAAAGGAGTGCCTCAAGGTGACTCTTAGACAGCTTTTGGGGAAGCCTATGATGACAACGACAGTGACTTGCAAGGGGGTATAGCATACAGCCAGACTCAGGAGGCATCATGCAAAACCTGCACCCCACTCCAAGTACAGGAGTAGGGATGGCCTGCAGAGAAGTAGCTCACAGGAGCGGTGTGAGCAGCCCGCAGTGAGTTCAGACAAAACTTACAATCGAATTGAAAACAAAAAACCAACAGGGAGGCCCATGGTGCACTGGATGACAGCAGAGGAGGTTGCAACAAAGTATAAAAACACTGTTTAGCTTTGGTGCACCAGGATGTGTAGATGAGATGCTACAGGGAGACTGTTGAGAGAAAGAAAGAGAGACAGAGACAGAGAGACAGACAGAGAGACAGAGACAGAGAGACAGAGACAGAGACAGAG
>NW_004524620.1:13531512-13532000 GCF_000260255.1 Octodon degus | reverse complement strand
GCACACTTGGAGCACCTGGGATCGGAGCCTAGAGAGCATTTCCACAGGCTGTGGGCTGCACAGCCCACAGGTTAGCAGAAAACCACCCACTGGGCCCAGGGCCCGGGCAGTGCTCACTTGGCCTTACCAGCCTGGTGCTGTCCGAAAGCATCTGGGAGTGGATTGGCCCCACCGGGGTTCAGTAGCTACGACCGCGTCCTGCAAGGCCTAAGGAGGTTTTGCAGGGGAAATCAGTCTACAAATCTTAGCTAGCTGGAAAATGTACCTTTGGCTTCCAATTTGAGTTGATGTGCTTAAAACATTTTTTGGGCATTACACATTCTTGAACTACAATTACTGTTAACTTGCTCTTTTCCCTGCTTTCTGCTAGCTTGAAATAAGAATGCTGAGTTAAGATTCCTCAAAGCTCTGTTTGCACTTAAAATGCAACAATCTGAGGGAAAGCAAGGGACACTATTTTTTTTAATTTTTATTTATTTATTTTTTAA
>NW_004524620.1:13526456-13530528 GCF_000260255.1 Octodon degus | reverse complement strand
GGAGGCAAGTGAGGCCTTTCTGGTCGGCCTGTTTGAAGATTCCAACTTGTGTGCCATCCACGCCAAACGTGTAACAATTACGCCAAAAGATATCCAACTAGCACGCCGCATATGTGGAGAACGTGCTTAAGAGTCCACTATGGTGGGAAATATTTCTCTCTCTCTCTCTCTCTCTCTCTCTCTCTCTCTCTCTCTCTCTCTCTCTCTCTCTCTCTCTCTCTCTCTCTCTCTCTCTCTCTCTCCCTGTTATTGGTAGTTTCGAATGTCAGCTTTTTTGGTTTTTGGTTTTTTCCCATGGGGTCAAAAGGTACCTAAGTACATGACTGCAAGTGGAAAGAAAATAGGGGACAGAAATCAAGTATTGGCAGTTTTTCCATTTTCATTTGTGGGTGAATTTTTATCTTCATGTGGGATGTAAAGTATTAATGCAAGTCAAAATGTTTCAGAGAACAAGTTTCAGCTCTTCAACTTTATAACAATTATAAATAAAAGTCTGTTAAATTTTTCTTTTTTTTTTTTTCTGTTAAATTTTTCTGGAAAAAAAAAATCCAAGTCGTTGGGCCAGGGATATAGCTCAGTGGCACAGCACTTGCCTGGCGAGTGCAAGGTTCTGAATTCAATTCCTGGTACAAAAAAAAAAAAAAAATCCAAGTGGTTGAAATTATTTGTCATAAAATCTTTATAGTAAGTGGAATGAAAAACATATTTAAAAGACTATCAGTATAGAGATATACTTTTGATATGAGATGATTCTGTATGACAAAAATTTTGTCCTAGTAAAAGAAATTTTTTAAATAAAAAGTCTGTAGAGATTACATATATCAGAAGAAAAAAAAATATATATATATATTAGTTTGGTGGGGCTCAGATTGTTCCTTCTAAAAACAAAACCTCCAGGGAGAGAAATGATCAAATCAGCCTAAAGCAAAGACACTTGGGAGAGTGACTCACATCACAACAGGGTACCTGTGGGAGAGCAAGGGTCAGAACCCTCCCCCATTACAGTGTATGTTAAAAAATGTAAAAGAGGCTAAATGGGGACTAAAGTTACCCCCAGAGGCTGAAAACTCTGTATGAAATGAAAATAGGAGGATCACTATACCCTGTACTAAATACAGAATAGAAGAAATAGGTTGGCCCTCCTTTGGTGTTGGATAGCTGGCAGAGGCAACCACTGACAGAAAATGATTGGGCGTGTGCATGCGGCAATGACCAGAGATAGAGAACAACCCAGACACCCAGGGAACTCGCCCTGCCTGGCTAAGGGCCACCCTCCTGCTTGGAGGACGAAAGTAGGGGCCGAGTCATGAACTTAGTGGTAGGTGGTGAGCTGCGCACTCAGCGGTGACACTGCCCATTGGGCCTCTATCCAAGAACAATGTGGCTACTGTCGGAGCCACCAGAGGCCCAGAAAAGAGGCCAATTTGCCAGCCAAAAAGATGTGCTGTATGGGAACAAGAGGTTCAGCATGAGTTTCTGTATATTCAAAATTACTCAGCCTCCCATCTGGGAAGAAATCTCCAGAAACTGCCAGCCCAGCTTACTTCTGGGCCACAAGGAGATGTGACTTTAAGCTTGGCTCGAGCAAGGGCTACAATGTTACCTCTTAGATCCCACAAGCAAAAGCTAAAACCTGTATTCAGAAAGGCCACAAAAGCCAGGAGTAGATGAGCTACATGGGCTGACACATAAAATTCCTGGAGTCTGGGCCCAAGAGGACCCACCTGGGCCATCACGGACCAATAACAGTGAACTAAAGCCAGGGGCTGCACCACTCCCAGCTCACCAACACCCGCCCCCCTGAAGGCATGCCCAGCGCTCAAGGACATTTAGAATGGCTCATACAGCATGGAAGGTGAGCTCAATATCAGTCATCTCTCTAGCCAGTGTGTAAACAGGGCAAAGGAGTACAGACAGTGCAGGGCTCATGTGCTGTAGACCAGGCCACTGGGACAATCCATCCCATGGTACCAGACCCATACACACTGACGAACTCCTTCCCACGTGCCCTACTGGTTCACTTGCTCAGACTTGAAAGATGCTCTTTTCTGTGTCTGCCTGTACCGGTCAGCCCACCCTTGTATTTCAATGGGGGCCTCCCTTTACAAGCATAAAGGAGCGGCTCACCTGGACTGGGTTTCCCTGGAGATTTAAGAAGTGCCCTGTGACCTTTGGAGAGGTGCTGGCTGTGAACTCCAAGCTTTCATCACACCAGGGGACAGTGTCACCTTGCTGTAGCGTGTAGATGACCTCTTTCTGGCAACCTCGTCCTGAGGGGACGTCACCAGGGAACCAAGGACCTCCATCATCTGCTTTGGGAGGTACACATAAGATATCCAAGAAAAAGACACAGATTTGCCAACAAAGAGGTCAAATACCTCGCTTCATGATGATCCAAGGGGAACACCAGTTAGGCACAGAACAAAAACAGGCTGTATGTGCCCTCCCAAGCCCACCCTCCCAGCTGGGGGGCAGCAGAATCTGTCATATCTGGATCCCAAATTTTTCACTCATGGCCAAGCTCCTGTCTGAAGCCATAAAGGGTGGAGAAAGGAGTGCTTCCTCCAGCAAGCTGACCAGGAAGGAGCTTCCAAGTGGCTCAGAGAAGCCTTGACTCAGGCCCCAGCCTTGAGACTTCCACAGGAACACAAGCCTTTCTGCCCATTGCCCATGAGTGGAAGAGGTCTTAGCTCAATCCTTGGGATCCCGGCATCATCTGGTGGCACATTTGGCAAAACAGTTCAATTCTGTGTCCCTGGGACGACCTCCATGCTGCAGGACACCTTGCTGCCACTACCCTGCTGCCACAAGCTGACAAGCTGACATTGGGGCAACAACTGGCCAAGCTTTATGCTCAGTTATCACCTTAACGGGCCTGAAAGGGCTCCGCTAGCTGTCAAATCTGAGGATCACTCACTATAACGGGCTCCAATGTGAAAATCGATGCATAACCTTAGAGGCTGTGGACACTCTTAATCCAGCCACCTTGCTCCCAGGCCAGTGGGGAGCTCTGCACTTTCATGATTGTGTGAACAGAGTGGACGAAATGTTCTCAAGCCAGAAAGATCTTACAGATTTTCCCCTCAGAGACCTAGATGTTGAATATTTTACAGATGAAAGTAGTCTTATGCTAGAAGTGGTCCAATAGACAGGATTGCCCCTCTACCATGCAATTCCGGTATTCCCCTTTTGAAGTCTGGTTCAGCCAACCAGCCCCAATCAGAGGTAATATTTAGGGTGATCTGTGTAAAATTGACCTTAAGGAGATAAATACAGGCTCCAAAATATCCATGTAAGACATCTATGATAAGTCAGAACGCTCATCCTCACTCCAAGACTCACATCCTTTTGGCCTCAAGCTGGGGCCAAACCACAGAAAAAATTCTGCCCAACTTTGTACCTTGGACCCAAGCCAGAACAAAGCCACAGAAGCTCACCTTTTGCTAATATCAAAGTCCCCCACAGACCGGGTAGCCTGCCAAGATTAGCTCTCCCTCAGCTGCTCTAGCCCACAAACACCCTCTCCTAAAAACCCTGTAAAACCCCCTTTTTCTTTTGTTCAGGGCTGTCTCGGTCTGTAGACAGCCAGCCAGCTTGCTCCTATCTCCAATAAATCTTGTAGCAACAGAATGCCTGACCTGATTGAATGTGTGGGTTTGTACCTAACACTCTTCAAGTGTGTATAGGGGAGAATTCCCATATGCCTAACAAAGCCAATACATCCATTCAAACTTGGAAACTTTGTTTGGATTATAAAAAATAAAATAAAGGGGCCAGGGAGATGGCTCAGTGGAATAAGCGCTTCCCTGGCAAGCGCAAGGGCCTGAGTTCAATCCCCGGTTCCACAAAAATAAATAAAATAATATAAAAGTCAACCACCCTACAACCAAGATGCCCATCACCTGAGGAATAGTTGAGAAAGATGTGGTATTTTTACACAATAGAGTATTATTCAGCTATTAAGAATGATAAACTGCAAACCTTTATATTGAAGTGGATGCCACTTGAACATATACTCATAAGTGAAATAAACCAGACACACATGTGTAAATATCATATAGTCTCCCTAGTA
>NW_004524620.1:13506266-13520031 GCF_000260255.1 Octodon degus | reverse complement strand
GGTACGATGTTTTCAGCTCCTTTGGAAAAATACCCAGGAGGAGAATAGCCGGCCTGAATGGGAGCCCCAGTCCCAGCCTTTTGAGGAACCTCCACTCTGCTTACACAGTGGTCGCAGCAGTCTGCACACCCACCAACAGTGTGGGAAGGTTCCTTCTTCCCCAAAACCACTCCAGCATTTGCTATTGGCTGACTCCTGATGAGAGCCATTCTTTCTGGGTTAAGATGGAATCTCAGCATTGTTTTAATTTGCATCTATTGAATGACCAGTGTTACTGAACATTTTTTCATATATTTATTTGCCATTTGTATTTCTTCATTTGTGAAGTATATTTTCATCTCAGTTGCCCATTTTTGGATTGGATCTTTGTGGGGGGGCTTGCTTTTTAATGATAGCAATTTTCATATTTATTTATATGTAATGTGATTATTAATATGATTAGATTTATTTTTTATTTTATTGAGAAATAAATATCCATGAGACAGTTTCAAAACTGATTAATAGGACAATTTCAATAATTAATACCTTGTACATTGTTATCTTCTTAGTGGTTATCTGTAGCACAAGATGCAGACAGAATATCTTGTCCAAATGCTATTAGTACAAATCTTTCTTCTCAATGAATTAAGTGAAAGTAGTTGTATATCTATCCTAACTATTCTGCATATTCAGATACAAAATGGTCCTTCCTTTGTATCGCCTTTTTTTGTTTAGTCCTGTTGGAAATAGGTATTCCATTGGCATCTAAATACTACAGGTGTGTGAATTCAGCAAAATGATCCAACATAGTCCAGCAGTCCACAATAGCAGTGGGTTATCTACGGAACTTGTTGATTAGAGCCTTTCACAGCTCAGCATATTAATATGGCTTTACTTTATATATCTCGTTTTTATACTTTTCTGCTGGATGGTTAAGACCAAGATAAAACAAGACCTGTATAACAAGAAATGTAACTTTTGTATCTGACAAGTTCAGTCAAGTACCCTCAGGATTTATCCTGAGATCCTGTACCTCAGATTGTAGATCCTCTGTCAGTGTCAGCCATGAGGATGAGTCATGGCCATTACTTGACCAATTTGCTCTCTGTGAAGCCTGAGGGAATGTTTTCTCTCCATGTTACTCTCCTTAGGCACACTCTATATCATTGATCACATTCCTGTGTGGCTCCATAATCTCCTTGATCAGAAAATTTGGGACACAACTGAGTTACATAATGTTACAGTACAGGTTCTCCTATGTCCTGAGTCTTCACTGATCTTGAAAGGCTAGGGTCAAAATGTTGGCTGGCCTTGCAGCCCTTCTATGTCTCTAATTTTTGGTCTGCAAACTTAGGATGTTAACCCTCCAGAAGAGAAGCTTATTATTATCCTACATCTTATGCAGTTGGGTTTAGCTTCACTATCTGTCTTAGTATCAAACATCTTGGGCATAATATGGAACAGGTATTTTCCACCAAGTATTGATATGTTAAACATTATGTCCCCACAGAATATGGAGATAAAAATTTAAAAAATGAAAAATATTTAAAGAATATGAATAAACAATTACATATTTTAACACAGAAATTTAGAAATGTAACCATATACAGCATTATAGCAGGACAGTCCTGTGACATTCTTTTTCTTTTTCTTGTGTCTTTTTTTCATTTATTACCCATTTAAAAAAAACAAACTTTTACTTGTGAGACAGTATGGTAATAATTGGTATGTCATGATAAGATGTATTTAGAAGACCAGAATGACAGGTATTCCAAGAGTGGCCCTTCTATTACACATTGCTATCTTCAGTGCAGTTGCTTGGTTCACAGGTATCAGCATATATAGTTAGTCAGGGTGAGAATCCTACCAATTAACTGCTAGTTTCAAAAACCTGCTGATATTCCTCAGGTGGATTGGATCTTTGAATTTAGGAGGCCCGACTTTTTTTTATTCTTCATATGTTCTAGATAGAAGTTCTTCATATGAAGGACAGTCAGCTAAAATTTTTTCCCAATTCATAAGTTTTCTTTTTACTCTTTTGATGCTTTCTTTGACATACAGAAACTTTTCTAAAAGATGAGATCTTGGGCCACTGAGATAGCTCTGTGGACTAAGCATCTGCTTAGGCAAGCACAGGGATCAGGGTTCAATCCCCAGCAACACTTGCTGTGTCAGCCCCACCCCCAGGCACACTGAGCCAGCCACTGAGTCTGGGTGTGGTGGCACATGCCTGTAATCCCAGCACTGGGGAGGCTGAAAACAGGAAGATCATTATGAGTCCAAGTGAGACCCTGTACCAAATACATTAAAAAAAAAAAATGAGATCCTAACTGTTGGTTCTTTGAAGTATTTCCCTTGAAGCTAAGTTTTTGTTCATAAACTACCTATCCCTGTGTCTTTAAGATTTCTACCTACTTTATCCTATAGAAGATTTAGTGTTTCTGTTTTAATATTTAAATATTTGATCTATTTTGACTGTAGTTTTGTGCATGGTGATAGACACAGGTCTAATTTTAGCCTTTGACATGTGGAAAGCCAATTTTTCCATCACCACCTATTAAAGAGGCTATCTTTCTACCAGTGAACACATTTGGCCCCTTTGTCAAAGAAAAGGTGACTGAGCGTGTTTGGTACTGTGTCTGCAAGCTCTAATCTGTTCCAATGATTCTCAGGTCTGTTCTTTTGCCAGTGCCATTCTGATTTTATCACAGTAATTTTGTAGCATAATTTCAAGTCAGGGATGCTGATGCCTCCTGTCTTTCCTTTGTTTCCCAGGATTGCTTTTGCTCTTCTAGGTCTCTTCTGTTTCCAAATGAATTTTATGAGTGTTCTCTCTAGATCTGTGAGGTATACTAATGGGACTTTAATCAGGATTACATTGAATCCGTACAAAAATGTAGGGAGGTTAGCCATTTTCACTAAGTTGGTTCTTCCTACCCAAGAGCAAGAAATATGTTTCCATTTTCTGAAATCCTCTTTGATCTCTTTTTTCAAAGTTCTATAATTTTCACTGTGTAAGTCTTTTACTTCCTTTGTGACACTGATTCTTAAGTACTTCAGTTTTGGGAGTGTTACTGTGAAAAGCGTGGTTTCCCTAACTTCTCTCCTAATGCATTCATTATTTGAGTATAGAAATGCTACTGGTTCTCAAGAGTTGACTTTGTATCCTGCTACACTACTGAATTTGGTTATTAAAGCTACAAGTCTCTTGGTGCAATTTTTGGGATCTTCTGTGTAGAGTATCATGTTATCTGCAAATAATTATAATTTCACTTCTTCCTTTCCAATCATTAGTCCTTTTATTTTTTTTCTCTTGTCTAATTGCTCTGGTTAATGTTTCTAGAACCATACTGAACAGGAGTGGTGACAGTGGACCTCCTTGTCTTGTTCCTGATTTTAAACTGAAGACTTTCAATTTTTGTCCATTTGGTATGATGTTGGCTGTTGGTTTCTCATAGATAGTTTTATCAGGTTGTGGTAAAAACCATCTATTCCAATTATGTCTAGGATTATTATCATGAATGAACTTTGTCAAAAACTTTTCCTGCAGCTATTGAGATGATCATGTGATTTTGTCTTTGTCTCTGTAGATGGGGTGTATTGCATTTATGATTTGTGTATATTGAACCATCCCTGCATTCTTGGGATGAATCCCACTTGGCCATGAAGTATAATCTTCTTGATGATTTTCTGTATTCTGTTTGCTAGGTTATTTTGGGGGTTTGGGGGGTTGTTTTGTTTTTGTTGTTGTTTGGGGGTTTTTGTATTTTAGGGAAGGGTTTACAGGGTGTTCAGGGTCTCACTACTAGATCAGACTCATAGTGATCCACCTGTTTACAGCCTCCCAAGAGCTGAAATTACAGGCATGTGCCACCACATCCAGTCTCAATGGCCATCTCAGCATGCCTCGGGGGCAGGGGTGGCACAGCAGGCCTGGGGATCAAACCCCCAACCCCTGCACCTGCTTGCAGATGCTTTAATCCACTGAGCTATTTGGCCGGCCTGTATTTGCTAGTATTTTATCAAGTCTTTTGCATCTATGTTTATTAGAGAGATTGGCTTGTAGTTTTCTGTTTTGGTTGGATCTTTCTCTGGTTTTGGAATCAGAGTAATACTTGCCTCCAGGAATGAGATTGGGAGAATTGCTTCCCTTTCAATTTCATTGAAGAGTTTGAGAAGAGTTGACATTAGATCTTATCTAAATTTCTTGTAGAATTCAGCTGTGAATACATCAGGACCTAGGCTCTTCATTGTTGGTAGGATTTTATTACATTTTCAATTTTGTCTACTAGGGTTATTCAGAATTTTAGTATCTTCTTGATTCAGGTTTGATAGTTATATGTATCTAGGACACTGTCTATTTCTTGTGTTTTCCATGTTATGAGAGTGAAGATTTTGGAAATAAGTATTGATGATCTTCTGAATATCTATAGGGTCTAATTTTACTCTTTTCATTCCTTACTACATGAATTTGAATTTTTATTTCCTTTTTTTGGATAAGGTTGGCTAGGGGTTTATTGATTTTATTTATTCTTTCAAAGAACCCACTCTTCCATTCATTAATTCTTTGTATTTTTTTCTTTATCTCCATTGCATTTATTTCTGCTCTAATCTTTATAATTTCCTACTTTCTTTTTTGGTTTGACTTGCTCTTCTTTTTCTAGGAGCTTGAGGTGCAGCATAAGATTGTTTACTTGGGTTTGTTCAGTTTTCTTGATGTGAGTATTTATTGCTATAAATTTCCCTCTTAAGACAACTTTAATTGCATCTCACAGGTTCCAGGAAGTTATGTCTGTATTTTCATTTGATTTTAAATATTGTTTGATTTCTTCTTTTATTTCATCTGTGACCCATTGTTGTTCAGGAGGGTGTTATTTAAATTCCATGTGTTTATGGAATTTTTGTTTTTTCTTTTGTCAATAATTTTCAGTTTCATTGCGCTACGGTCAGATAATATGCATAGGATAATTTCAATATCTTTGCACTTACTTAAACATGCTCTATGTGCTATTATATGGTCTATTTGTGCAGCTGAGAAGAATGTGTATGCTGATACTGTTGAATAGAACACTCTGTAAAGGTCTACTAAGCCCATTTCTTCACAATTTTAGTTTAGTTGTATTATTTCTTTGTTGATATTTTTGCTTATTGATCTATCTCTTTGTGTCAATAGGGTGTTAAAGCCCCTCAGTACAGCTGTGTTATTGCCCATTTGATTTTTTTGTGTCTGTTAAATTTTGTCTTATATATTTGGGTGCTCCTACATTGGGTGCATATATATTTATAATTGCTATCTCTCTCCCTTGCAATTTTCTTCTACCAAGTATGTAGTGATGACCTTCTTTATCTCTTTTAATAACTCTTGCTTTGAGGTTGACACTGTCAGCAACCAGAATACCTACTCCTGCTTGTTTCTAGATTCCTGACACATGGAATATTGTTTTCCATCCTTTGACTTCCAGGCTATTACTTTCTTTTTAATTGAATATGTTTCTTATATATAGTATATGGTTAGATTTTGTTTCTTGATCCACTCTGCCAGTGATTCGTGAATTGAGGCCATTTACATTGACCATTATAACTGATATGTATTGGTTTGTCTTTGTCATGTTATTTTCCTACCTTAGCTTCCCTACTTTTCTGTTTAATTGCTTGCTCTGCTTGGTGGTTCTTTTCTGTTGTTCTTGAAGTTGTGGTCATTTTTGTCTCTTTTGAGAATATCTGTCAGTACTCTTTTACAGTTGGTTTGGTGGTCATGAATTTCTTCAGTTGTTTTTTTGTCATGGAAGGTTCTTATCTCTCCACTAAATTTGATGATAGTTTTGCAGGGTACATCAATCTGGGTTAGAAACTATTTTCTTTCAGGACCTGAAACACTTCACTCCAAACTCTTCTTGATTATATGGTTTGTATGGAGAAATCTGCCATGATTCTGATGGGCTTTCCACTGTAGGTGATCTGTTTCTTTTCTCTAACAGCTTTTAGTACTCTGTTCTTTTGCTTAATTTCTGGGGTCTTGATTATGATGTGTCTGAGCATAGATTTATTTTGGTTATGGATGGAGTTCCAAATGCCTCACTTATTTGTATGTCAGATTCTTTTTCCATGTTTGAGACATTTTCTGCTACTACTTCTGCAAAGTCTTTTTTATGTCATTTTTTGTTGTCTCCAGCTGTTTGATCGATAACTATTAATCTTATATTGTTTTGCTTTTTGCATCACCTTGCAGCTGCTGCATTGTCACCTCCTGGTTCCTTGCTGTTTTTAAGAGATCTTTCCCTTATGTTCACTAGCTGCAATGCTATCTTCAAGGTCTGAAATTCTACCTTTAGTTTTGTTCAAGTGGTTTTACCAGCTTTCAAAGTCATTCTTAATGTCCTGGGTATCTGCTTGAATCTGTTTCATACATTCTAGCTCTTTCCTGAATGTTCATTCAATATTTCCTCATTTTCCTATCCCCTTCTATTTTTTAATCTATATCTTCTTTAGATGTGCTGAGCAATTCTTTCATGATTGTTGTCATTTTTTTTTACCTGAGAGATTATTTCTGATCCAATTTCTTCTATGGCCTGATAGAGTTTTCTCTTTACTTGTTGCTATCATTTCAGAAATTTCAGGTGTGTGACTTCCAAGTTCCGCTATGACTTTGTCTCCTGGATTTGTTCTTGATGGGCTGGAGGTCTGAAATTGCCTTTTTCTCCTTCAGGTTGGCATTTTTAAGTTCCCAGTGTTCACCCCGACTCAGCAGCAGCAGTAGAGGGGCAGGGTACAGGTCAGCAAGGCTCTCACGGTAGTCGGGGGGGCTCACCAAAGCTCCCGCTGTGCGTGGTTCAGCGTGGCTTCCACCTTGGGGGGCGGGGCACAGCTCAAGAAGGATCCAGTGAGATGAGGGCAGGCCAGAGCTTTGCAAGGACCTCAAAAGGGTGCAGGGTGGGTCTCACCAAGGCTCCCACTATGGTGGGACAAGCATAAGAAGCTCAGCAGAGATACAATGACAGCAACAGCGGGGCAGGTGGCCACAGCTCAGCCAAGCTCCAGTGACGGTGAGGGGAGGCGGAGGGGCAGGGCTCACCAGGCCCCCGGAGCTGTCCTGGGACCACTGATTTCTTTGATGGAGGGAGAAGTAGCTGCAGCTCAGCCGAGCTCTGGCGAGGCGAGGGAGGGCAGGGCAGAGCTCCCCAGGTCGACGTAGCTGTCCTCTGTCTGCCTGACTTCTAGGATGGTGGGAGAAGTGGCTGCAGCCTCGCCAAGCTCCCAGCCCTTACAGTATTAAGCAGCCTGACATCATTATGCTATGTGGTGGCTTTTCTGAGCCATTGCTTCTCAAGCTTCCTATGCACATAAATCACCTACATGACTGTTAAAATGCAAATTTTGAACTACTCAGTAGGTGTGGATTGCAGCCTGAGAGTGTATTTCTCACCAGTTTCCAGGCAAGATTGAAGAGCTGGTCCTTGGGCCACACTTTGTCTAACGGAGGATTTTTTTCCTCTTTAATCACAAACCAGCTCCACTAGTTAAGAATCACAATAGGACAAATCAAGAACACCAGCTCAGTCTCCTCAGTAGGATCATTCCGTACTATGGAGGCAAACCGAATCCTCCTATAGCTTACCCAGCTATCTTGGTCTCACACACACACACACACACACACACACACACACACACACACACCATGGAGGGAAATACAATGAGAAAAGGCAAAGATCCCCACGCGCCCGAAGGCCAGCATCTGATACCCGGGCTACTGCAGAGCAGCCCAGCCCCGAGCGGCACCGGGGTCCTCAGCTTCCCTGGCTGCGCTCTGCAGCCCCAGCACCTGGTGAGCCTGACTCGCTGCACATGGGGTTTAGAATTGCTTCAGACAAAGTCACACCAAAGCAGGACCACAAAGTCATCTCCTCCTTCACATTGACTGTGTGACCCGAAGCGGGTGCCCACTGAGCTGTCCTGAGGACTCAGAAGCCAGCTGTTGGCTCCTCTAGAATCACTAGACTAGTGGTGTCTGCAGTGACAGCAAGTGGCAGCATGGGAACCCGCGTCGCGCAGCCTCTGACAGGTACGAAGGCCTGAGCCAGAGCCCTGCCCCTCCCCTCTCACATCTCTGCACAGGGTGAGCAGGTGGACAGTGCCAGGGGCTCTCCCACCACAGCACAGCCAGAGCACAGCCTCCGGGAAGCCCTGCTGCGTGCTGCCCATTGGCCGTGGCGCAAAGAACTTGACCCTGTCCTCCGGGCCCTGATCTAGCACGTCTGGCAGAAAGGGGCGCCAGGCAGATTCTTCGTGGTGAGCGCTCTCCCTGTCAGGCTGCATCACGCGGCAGAGCACATGCGCAACGCGCCCTGGCACTGCTGAGCGCTGCGCGACCTCTGCGTCACTGGAAAACTAACGATTTTAAGGAATCCTACAGGCTTTAGCCGTGTCTCTGCCAATTGAAAGGAGATGCTTGACTTCTTTTTCTTGATCCATAAAATGAAGGAGTTCAACTAGGTGGCCTCACCCGCTCTGTACTCATATAGCATATAGCTCCACAACCTGAGAGAAAATGCAGACATGGCACTACGTGCCCAGCCAGAAGTCACGGTCACAATTGCTCCCCTTGGTGACAAACGGGGTGCTCTGAAAGGCACTTTTTTCCTTGGTTAGTGAGCTCTCTACCAAGTTTAGTCCACATGGGAGACTTTGTTGCCTGCTTCTGCCTGATTAGATGAGGTGAGGCCCTAATTTCTTCAAAGCTCTGTTTCTGAAACTAAAGCTTCCTTTTTGAAGATTAAGGCAGAGATTTTTTTTTTCTTTTTCTTTTCTTTTCTTTTTTTTCTTTTTTTTTTTTCTATTGGAAATTAAACCAAGGTGCTTCACACATCTCCCCCCACCCGCCTTGAGACAGAGTCTCCCTAAGTCACTGAGTTGCTCTAGGTGGCCAGGCTGAACTTAAATTTGATATTTCTTGCTCAGCCTCCCAAATATAGGAGGCACTACTACATATGGGCTATTTTGTCTTTATATCTCCAGTACGTAGCATGGTAAGGAGATGCTTGACTTCTTTTTCTTGATCCATAAAATGAAGGAGTTCAACTAGGTGGGCTCAAACTGTCCGTACTCGGATAGCATACAGCTAGGACAATAAGTACAATACAGTAGTATTAGGACAATAAGAGACTTAGTGAATAAATTTTGAATAAGTAAATTAAGAAATGAAGTTAAAACTGGTCAGTTTTAACCTTTAAGTCTGTCACTGTTCACTGCATCGTAGAATACTACATCATTCCTTCTAGAGCTATAAAAATAAGAACATTTCTGAACTCTGCCTTTTTGACAACAGCGATGTTTACGTCATTAAGGATTAACAGATGGAAGGATGGGTACATCCTGCTCTGAAGCCTGAGACACATGCCTGTCATTCTCTAAAGAACTCAAAGTACCAAGAAATTACTTTGCTGAAATGACATTTTCTGGAAATGTGTTTCTCTAGCCCATCTGCAGAACAGCCCTAAAATGCAGGCTCTCACGTCACAGCGATGAGCCCTGTTGTTCATTCCCATCTGCAACACTGTTGACTACATCTACTTGGGGACACAACTGGGGACAGCGAGAAACAGACCAAATCGTGGGAGCATGCTTGCAAGCCACTCCAGATCCTGCCGACCAATCTGTTGCTTGCACATAGCCAAGTTCACACAAGGGCTCCAGGCAGCACCCCATTAGGGGCCATGGGCACCAAGTCCATGAACAAAACACAAGACCACTGTGAGCAGGTGAAGGAATAGGGTCTTACAGCATGCGGCCTTGAGAAACTGCCTCACTGCATCTCTGCTACTTCCTTCTTTTCATGAAATGTTCAAGTGCTGTGCACAGAATGGAATTCATTGCCCGCCACTCCCCAGTGTGACAGCAGCCCCTACTGCTGTGAGCTGTGAGCTGTGTGCTGATTCACTTGGTTCTGCTGCCATGTCTCTCCCTCTGGACAACTGATGAATCTTGCTTCTCTTATTCACTGGCTTCATTTGCATAGAGCCCATTCCCTGCAAGTTAGCGTTTCTTGCTAGGATACTTTGCTTACCAACCAGTGACAAAGTAGTGCACTCTGCCAAGGAATAAGCATGAAGGCAGGCACAGGGGAGAGAACTAGTCTGGATCTTCTCGGAAGGGCTCACTAATGCATTAAGGACCTCTGGAGCCTGCCCAGGAGCTCAGGGGCGTGGAGGCTGAGCCTGTGTCATATCCGCACCCATGTGGATGGGGCTGTCCTAGAAGCAGACAAGCCGGGGGAATGCTTGGAACCAGAGACCTGTCCTGGAAAGAGCCTGTGCTTTGGGAACAGATCAGTGCTCAATGTGACGGTTGACCTAGAAATTCTACTCTTGGACCCCACTCTACAAGTACACAGAGAATATTCAGGGAGGCTCCTTACAGGATTTTGTGACAGCAAGAACTAGAACCAGCCTGAGTGTCCCTCAGCAGATGATGTAGTTGAACTGAATAAAACTTAGCACACTTACTCAGTTGGCTACTACAGCAGATACTTCTAGATGACTAGATACTTCTAGTCATGCGACAATAAGAATAGCCCCAATCTGTATTGCAAAGTGGAAGAAGCAAAGTATATATTTGTGTATACACACCAAATATATTAGAGCAAGTTTGTGTATGTGTCAGTCTGTGCTTACTACAGCACTAGATTTAACACAAAATGGGTATTCCAACCTGTTATGTTGGGAAGAATTTGCTTCCAAACTGCTGGCAAGATTGAGATAACGGCCCAACTACACAGGCTTCTTGCAAAAGTTGTTTTTTGTCTTTTTGCCAAGGGTCTCACTGTGAAGCTCAGGCCAGATAACACGTGAAAGGTCCACTCGATCGGCAACTGTTTTCCCCTTTCTCATGACCAATGACAATATAAGTCTTGGAGGGTGGGTACTCTCCCTGAAGCTCATGAGACGAATCGCCTGTGCCTGTCTGATGCTCGCCCAGGAGCACATGCTGGGCCTGGAGGAGCCAGGACAAGCATGTGCCTTCCTGGCCTGGCCCTGCACACAGAGCTCCGTGACCTGAGAGAGGACCGGCGTGCCCTGGCCCTGCGGGCTTCCTCCTGGCAGAGACAGACAGAAAGCACCGGATCCTTCCAAGCAGGGCCACACTACGTCAGCTCTTGCAGGAAGGGCCCAGCAGATCACTAGCAAAGTCTGCTGCAGCAGAATTTGTCACCTCCGTAGCAGCTCCTAGAGCCCCTGCCCTCTTGGGCAGTCTCTCCTCTGGAGGAAGCAGAACAGTCCTCAGGGATGACATGTGATCATAAAGTCATCTCACTTCCTGGGCTGCCAGCCTCAGGAAATGTCATGGGGCCACGGGAGATGCAGCCTCCAGCTTCTTGGGCTTTTCCATGTAACAGCTGTAGGTGCCCTGTCCGCACCCATGGTTCAAGCAGAATTCTGTCCTCTGAGGGTCTCTGGGGCCCAGTGCCCCAGGGTCTAGGAACAACAGAGGTGGATGAGCAAGCAGAGTGGAGCAAAGCCTGTGGGGCCTGAGCGGCCTTGTGTGACTGAGGCCTGTGGGAGGGACAGCACAGCAGGGCTCTCCTGCTCCTCTAGAAGAGACCTTGAGGACAGTCACCACTGCAGGGGCTCACAGGACGCTAACACTGAGCTCCCTGCAGAAGAGGGAGCTGCCAGCCATGCCTGGGCACCCTCCTGTTAGGGGACTCTGTCCCTGGAATTCTGGCCTAAGAGGTGGGCCAGGCAGAAAAGCAGACTGTGAGAAGGCCATGGCTGACTCTATGATGGGTGCAGAGACACAGGCAGATGAGGCAGGGCTCTGTGAGGTGGGCAACGACTGGAGCTCGCCGGGTGTGGGCAAGGGCACTGGCTGCATCACCGTGGTGAGAAGACGCTGGGCAGGCCAGATGGGCCTGAAGAGCTGCGGCTCCACCCTGAAGGCAGCTGGTGTTGCTACTCTAACTAGAGAAGGGGCCCTTGGTGTCAAGTAAGTTCCCAGTCACTGGCAGATGAATGAATTCGAGAAAAATAAGTTTGAGTCCTAGTCAATCTTCAGTTACAACACTCCTACTAAATTTGAGCAAGTCCAGACTATTTTAATTGTATTAATAAAAAGTTCTTTTTCACTGAATGCGTGTTATAAGCACTATCTCACTATCGCTGTCATTTGGCTGGACATTGGAGCTACCAAGGGAATGAATGTTGACGTCAGGCCCTCCCCCAGGGTTCTGACTTCCCTGAGCCAGGTGTTCCGCCCCTGGGCATCGTGAGAGTCCTGCAGCTGTTCTAACAGGCAGCCAGGTCTGAGCTTCCTGCCCACTGGCTGGGTCTCCACAGGAACAGGTAGGCGTCGTCCTGAGCCCTGCTGCGGCAACTGAGGACGGGAATCCTGAAGGACGCGCTGATTTCCACAAGATCACACAGTTCATGGGGAGCAGACCTGAGTGCAAAACTGGCGTGGGTTTTGCGAGAAACACGGGGACAGCCAGCAACTTGGTGCACCCTGTGCTTCTCCTGCAGCTCTGAATGCCTCCAACACAGGATTTCTCTTCAGATGAATCTTGGGATACTGAGCAATCTGTGCTTGCGACAGAGAGTTTGAGGAAATGCTCACGAGTTGAAGCAGCAACGCGATCGGAGCTCGCTCACGATCTGAGCGCCGGGCACACCTCCCACAGCGAGCGGCGCTGCGCGGCTCTGGCTTCTCCAAGTTAGAGGCACAAAATCCCTGCTTCTAGGCCTGGAAAACGGAGCACAAATAAAGGCCGAGGGAGATGGAGATGCTTCCACCGAGGAAGCGGGAGCACGAGCGCTGAGGAGTGCTTGTCCGCCTGCCAGGAGATGCGGCTGGCTGGCTTTCAGCGGTGCTTTGTCTTCGCCAAAACGACAGAGCATATTCTACGAAGAGAAGTGTCTACTAGCAGCTGCAGTGGTGGTTTCCAAGGCAGGGTGGGGCAGGAAAGACGCGTTTTCCTGATTGTTTTTCAAATATATGGAGCTCATGTGGGAAGGAAGGAGGGGGAGAGATCGCCAGTGGTCTCCACGTGAGCAGAGCCTCACACTGCGCCTGATCTCCCTGGGCCGGCTCCTCCAAGGGGCAGCAGGGTGGGGCGGGGCCGCGTCTTTGCAGCTCACTGCCACCACAGATGGGGGGTCAGGGATCAAACTCAGGACCTTGTGCTTGCCAGGCAGGCGCTTACGCCCCTGAGCCATCTCCCCAGCCGGCCTCTTTTTATTTTATGTATCAGTCTTACTTTATCTAGAGTTGGCAAAACAAACAGAAAATTACTAAAATGACTGAGGTAGGAATAGCTACCTCATGTGACCCAAAAGACAGTCACAGAAAGGGACTTCAGGAAAGACCTGGAAAGTCGTGGCGATCCTCCCTCCTTGCTGGTCCCTGCTTCCGGCTGTTCCCACTCTCCAGGCCCCGCAAGCGCCCTCCCTCCCTGCCTCGCTCCAGTCGGGGCGGGGACGTGGCCACCCACAGACACCAGCCACTCCTCCGCGTCCTGGCCTCCCGGGCACCGGGGCAGGAGGGCAGGCTGGGGTCGCAGGCAGGTACGTGGTCAAACGGCTGCTGTGTGTGAGGACAGGCAAAGGCGGAGGGTCACCGAAGGCTCGGGAGGCGGCTCAGAGTGCTCGCAGTGGCTGCCGCCCGCCCTGCGCTCCTGCGCGTGCGCAGACCCGGCGCCCCGCGGCAGAGGCGCGCCCCGAGGCAGAGGCGCCCCGAGGCAGAGGCGCACCCCGAGGCAGAGGCGCCCCGAGGCAGAGGCGCCCCGAGGCAGAGGCGC